>NW_025335889.1:4278364-4282063 GCF_004798865.1 Varanus komodoensis
ATAGTCAATGAAGGATGATGGGAGTTGTAGGCCAAAACATCTGGAGGCCGCAAGTGACGCACCCTTACCTTATGCGAGTGTGACTTTAACTGAAGAGACAAGAAACAAACATACTGTAGGGGAGTAGAGTTCCAGTAAGGCAGGTAAAAGGAAATACACTAATTCAGAATATGGGATTATGTTGAGTTACCAAGTTAGCACTCCAAAGCACCTCTCTCCTTCAGGCTAGAGTTACTTGAAAATAAGCTTTCCCCTTCCACTGCTACTGTTGCCCAAGTAAATATGCCTAGGACCAGCCTACAGTGGAAGAAGGTTCTCTCTCGATGATAACAACTCAGCCTCGTCCAACGTCCAGCTTCTCCCCAACCCATCAAACACTCACGTGTGCCTGCACACACCAGCAAAAGCTCACTTTGGTCCAGGTGGTCTCTGATGATGTGGCAGCTCTCAGAATGGCCCAGGCCCACCCCTTCCCTTCACACAAATGGGTGTAGCCACCCAGCTTCCTGTTCCCACCCTCACCTGCTCCTTCAGCATTTTAGCCATGTGTTGGTTCAGGCTTCCCCAACCTGGTGCCCTCAAGACATTTTGGACATCAGCCCCTGTCTGCATGGCTAGTGGTCAGAAATGCTGGCAGTGTCAGTTAAAAATCTGGATGAGACCAAGTGGGAGAAGGTTGTGCCAATTACTCCTTAGTGGAATTTACAAGCGAAGGTAAGCAACGCAGCTCCTTTCCTTAACCACAGGAGTCTGGAAGAGAGTTCATTCCGGTAGCTAACTTTGCCTGTGCTTCCTTGCCCCATATATGCAAACACCAAGAGCTTAGGCATGTCCCACTGTCGTTTCTCAGAGAATTTATGAATGCCACAACATTTTACAGGAGATTGGCTGCTATCTTTGGCACTTGGCCTGTTTTCACATTTACTTTCTGAGGTTTAATTTTTAAAGGATTTAAAAATTAAATTTAGAATTTAGAAACTAGAATTAACTCTGGGACATGAACTTCACTTTGAACTCCTAGTTGGAGCAGGTGGCTGGGGTAACATTGGTAGTTTGGGCATACTTAGAACCACACTCTTCCTTACTATTGCTCTACATGTACCTAGCTTAAACACAGTATTGGTGTCTGAGTCTCACTTAAACTGTATTTCCTACACAGAAGGAATCTTCTCTATTCTGGAGAAACTTTCAGGAACTGTATTGGACTGGTGGGTGGGGCAAAAGGGGCAGGGCCAAAACATTAGAATTGACCAGTATATTTTAGCTTAATACTTTTAGAACTAGTAACTGAGCCTTAGCAGAGGTTCTAAACTTTGGAGAAATGCACAAAAGGTGGAAAAGCACAACATGATAGCTTGTTGACCACCTGGAGAACCCCAATGGGCCAGACTGGCAGGTTTAGGTTTCTGCATGCCTGCAGAATGAGTAGTACCAACTCATTGTACTTATGTAGTCAGAAATGCACCATTCACATAAAAGGTTTCTTGGGAAAACTCTCCTTTTCAGAAATACAGAAAATCTTTAGAGAGAAACTTTAAGATGAGGCAGGGGAAATGAAAGACCTCAGTGAAGTTGTTTGTTGGACACAGAATGCCCACCCACTGTTTGGATAGGTGGGGAATTTATTTATTTTTATTTATTTAAACCATTTTTATGCCACCCCATTCTCAAAAAGCCTCGGGGTGGCTTACAACAATAATCAGGAAGTAGAATTCAATGGAGTATGATGGTAAAGGACCATGCATGGCTGATTAGGATCCTGAATAGGAGCACTCCAGCACTGCAGTGTTTTACAGCAGATCCTACTTACTAACCTAGTTTTTCTTTCAGGGCCGGCCCTATTGTTAGGCAGAATGAGGCTGTTGCTTCAGGCAGCAGGTGCTGAGAAGTGGCAGCAAGCTATTGGGTGAAAAAACCATAGGGCTTTCCACTGTCCTGTGTGCCCTAAGCTGCCCATGGCCTTCAAGTGTGTTGAAAGATACTGTCCCCGTGCCATTGATCAACTACCAGTACAGTTGGACTTCAGGTGTGTTTTAGTTCGAGGCACAAAGCCAAAGAGAAGCAATGGTGCTTCTGAGCTGCCCTCATGTAGGAATCATCAGAGAGTTCAGAAATTGACATTTAATCTACAATGTTAAGAACACGCTTAATAATTCCATGTTGTGGAACATTCCACAATTTAACATTACTTTATTAATTTCCAATATATGTCAGAGGTTGGAGAACATGCGGCCCTGCAGATTTTTTGGAAATTCACCTACCAGCCTGCTTGACCATTGACCACTGGGGGTAAAGAACTGGAGTACAATATCTGGTGGGCCAGAGGTCCAGCAGCCCAGTATTACATGGTTTTATATTCCTGATTAGAATTCTTGTTTGGCAAATGACAAATGCCCCATCTCCTGAGTCTAATTAGATATATGTGTTTCCCTGCACATTCTAATCCTGAACACTCCACCTCCATGAGAGAAGAGGTTGAGAGAGCAATGTGTGAAGGATTCAAAGAGAGCTTTTCCATTAATTGGAGTGGGAGAATGAGGGGTGGGAGAATACGTGGGTTTTCACTTATAGGGGGTTAAGTGTCCAAGGAACAGTCCTGTGTCTTCCCATTATGCCGTATCAGCCTGCTTTTTTGCCCTACATGTTGTTCATGACATAATTAGAGTGAGTTACCATTTGAATGCCAAGGACCTTGGCAAGACCAATAATGACACCTTTTCAATTTTTTTTCTTTATGAACATGTTTTCATCCATTTTTTCACCTTGTTTCTGGTGTTCCATTTATTTATCTAATTTCTATATCACCTAATAAATGAAGTTTTTTTTACAACAGTTCCTTAAAACTGTGACACAATGAAAGATTCTGTGACATTTTCTATAATGCAGAATCTTTGATGTTGTTAGTCACGAAGTCATGTCCAACTCATCACAACCCCATGGACAACACTCCTCCAGGCCTACCTGTCCTCCACCATCCCCTGGAGTCCACTTAAGCTCGCACCAGCTGCTTCAGTGACTCCATCCAGCCACCTCATTCTCTGCCATCCCCTTCTCCTTTTGCCATCAATTGTTCCCAGCATTAGGCTCTTCTCCAGTGAGTCCCTCCTTCTGTTGAAAATCTTTGGTACTGAAGATGAGTTCTCATTCTCAGCTTGCCCAATAAGACTCAGTGGCAATACTTACAATTGCAAGATTCATTAGAATATAAATAGGGTCCTGCCACTTTTACAGCTTCAGAGTCCTTTTTGCTATTAGAAGCACTTATTGAGGTCGAAGTATTTGAGTTTCATCTTCAGTATATGGCCTTCTAAATGGCAGTCAGGGTTGATCTCCTCTAGGACAGACTGGTTTGATCATCTTGCAGTCCAAAGGACTCACAGGAGTTTTCTCCAGCACCAATATTCAAAGGCCTCAATTCTTCAGCACTCAGCCTTCCTCATGGTCCAGCTTTCACAGCCATACATTGCAACTGGGAAAACCATAGCCTTGACTATACACACTTTTGTTGGCAGGGTGATGTCTCTGCTTTTTAGCATGCTGTCTAGATTTGCCTTAGCTTTCCTCCCCAGGAGCAAGCATCTTTTAATTTCTTGGCTGCAGTCCCCATCTGCAGTGATCTTGGAGCCCAGGAAAATAAAATCTGTCACTGCCTCCATTTCTTCCCCATCTATTTGCCAGGAAGTGAGAGGACCGGATGCC
>NW_025335889.1:4282163-4282898 GCF_004798865.1 Varanus komodoensis
GGGGACTGCAGCCAAGAAATTAAAAGATGCTTGCTCCTGGGGAGGAGCAAGCATCTTTTAATTTCTTGGCTGCAGTCCCCATCTGCAGTGATCTTGGAGCCCAGGAAAATAAAATCTGTCACTGCCTCCATTTCTTCCCCATCTATTTGCCAGGAAGTGAGAGGACCGGATGCCATGATCTTGGTTTTCTTAATGTTGAGTTTCAAGACAACTTTTGCGCTCTCCTCCTTCACCCGCATCAAGAGGCTCTTTAGTTCCTTTTCACTTTCTGCCATGAGAGTGATATCATCTGCATATCTGAGGTTGTTGATATTTCTCCCGGCAATCTTAATTCCAACTTGTGATTCATCTAGCCCTGCCTTTCTCATGATGTGCTCTGCATATAAATTAAACAGGCAGCCTTGCTGAACTCCTTCCTCAATTTTGAACCAATCAGTGGTTCCGTGTCCAGTTCTCACTGTTGCTTCTTGACCCGCATATAGGTTTCTCAAGAGACAAATAAGATGGTCTGGTACTCCCATCTCTTTAAGAACTTGCCACAATTTGTTGTGATCCACACAATCAAAGGCTTTAGCATAGTCAACGAAGCAGAAGTAGATGTTTTTCTGGAACGCCCTAGCTTTCTCCATGATCCAGCGTATGTTGGCAATTTGATCTCTAGTTCCTCTGCCTCTTCGAAATCCTGCCTGTACTTCTGGTAGTTCTCGGTCCACATACTGCTGGAGCCTAGCTTGA
>NW_025335889.1:4282998-4500584 GCF_004798865.1 Varanus komodoensis
ATAGGAAACTTTTTTCTGCTGAGGAATCTTGCATGGGATTGTTCCTTTAGCTCCTTTTCATGGGGGCTGTGAAAATTCCTTCTAGTTAATTAATCTAGATGATGAAGAGTTAAACCAATTAGAGCTTCCTTCTGAGGGAAAAAACAACTTAGCCAAGGGTATAAAGCAGTTCTCCCCAGCTTGGGCTTCTCTAGAAATTTTGGACTTCAGTACCCAACAACCCCAACTCACATAGCCAATGAATGCTCAGGTAAGATGGGAGTTATACATATTTACCTTTACTGTAAAGTGGCATATGTATAGTAATTCCTGTAGGAAAGGTAACTGCTCAACTCTAAAAGCCAGTTGAAAATGCTCAAAAATTGTAGCTGCATGTGCAGATATATCCTGGGCACAATAACTGTGTTTTCAGTTATAACTCTCATGTGGTTTTGACTGTAAAGCAGAGAAGAGGCTGCTCTCACATTTGTATATCTCATTTAAAGGGCTACTGCAATGACCGCCTCTTTCTGGGAGGAGCTCTGCTCTTGCTTTGCCTGAAGGTGGCAGAGAGGAGGCTGCGTAGCATTGTTGAAATAGAAGGAACCGCAACGTGAACTTTTAGGAGCAGAAGCACAAGCTTTTAACAGCTGAGTTCCAAATTCTGCGGACTGTTGTGACGGTCTGCAGGCCATCAGAGGAGAACTGTGGAGGGAAAAGCTTTTCAAAATTAATCTGATGCAGTGATACCAGAAGAGGGATTTGTGGAACCTGGCTCCCTGGACACAGAATCCCAAAAATTAGATGATCCAGGGCATTTATGCTCTTCCATATCTGTTCTTCTGTTGAGCATCTTTTGTTGGCATTGGTGGCCTGCTTTTGGGGTGGGAGGGCAAGGACTCTTCATTACTCTTGCTTGTTTTCTGTGTAGAGGGAGCAGAATTCTGTGACTCCACAATGGTAGTATATTGTGTATTGTGGAATGGGGATAGAAAAGGAGTGGATAAAAGAGATGTAATTTTACACATATTTATTATTATATTTACACTCCACCTTTCCCTGTTTATGTAGACCTCCTTCTCCCCATTTTATCCTCACAACAATCCTGTGAGGTATGTTAGGCCAAGTGTGAGTGACTGGCCCCAGATCACCCAGTGAGCTTAATGGCTGAACAAGGACTAGAACTTAGATCTCACTCAAACACTCTGACTGCTGCTCTGCACTGGCTTTCTCTGTGGGCTGTATAAAACATGATGGCACTCTGACCCTGGCTGACACAAGTTGCAGAGTAGTTCAAATATTTTACCCTATGTAGATCTGAATTTGCTTGAAGAGGAAAATAACTGGACAGAACAAATATTGAAAGATATATTAGAAATTTATAAAACAAAACATTAGGGACAATTTTCAGTAAATTCCAGGCTTTCTCCCCTGTGTAGAATTTTTCCTGTGACTGTCTGAGATAATTTTCCGCTCTTTGAAGCAAGACATGGAAGCAGCTTTAGTAGGGTTACATGTGCATTCTTCACTCATTTACATGGAATGGGAGAAATCTTGGTGAAAGTGCAAGATTTACCTGAGAGGCATTTCAGCTTTAACACTTCTCCCCTGATATCATGTGGGTTGTGTTCATGGTATAATGGTCAATTTCTGCAC
This sequence comes from Varanus komodoensis, assembly GCF_004798865.1. Lineage (NCBI taxonomy): Eukaryota > Metazoa > Chordata > Lepidosauria > Squamata > Varanidae > Varanus > Varanus komodoensis. Next base: position 4,284,634 of record NW_025335889.1, read on the forward strand.
AGGTAACTAAGGACTCAGTGCTAGATTACATGCAGGCTGCCTCATCTGATCTGAAGTCTTGCTGGTTTTGTGTCTCTAAAATCCCTGTTTTGTTGTATGGGAGTAACTAGGTTTTGCTTCACTTCCAAAGTTACTCTGCATGATTGACCATGAATGCTAGTGGCCCAGGATATCCATTAGCCTCTCTCTATGTGGGAGATTTGCATCCAGATGTGACTGAAGCCATGTTGTATGAGAAATTTTCACCTGCTGGACCAATTATGTCCATCAGAGTTTGTCGAGATGTCGCCACACGCCGATCCCTGGGTTATGCATATATAAATTTTCAGCAGCCTGCTGATGGTAAGTGAGAACTCCCCCCTCTTTCCTCTCTCTCTCTCTCTACTGATATGCAAATTTATTACTCAACACCTTACTAATTGACACAAAACACAAAGAACATTTTGCTCTAACTCTTCATGTCTGAGTTATTCAAAAATATCTTTGAAATTACTTGGATAACTGACAGAATGCCTACTAATTTCCATCTTGGAATTTTCCAATATTTATTTAAAGAACTGCAAGCTTTCACAAATGTTCTGTTCAGCTATCTATCTCTGCCTTGCTAATTTTTTTTATAACTGCATTATTTGTCCAACTTTATCTATCCACCCTTTAAAGATAATTCCCACCTCAGTTTTTATCAATAATAATATTTCCTGCTGTTAGGAAGTTAGATATTGTTGCTTAATGTAAGACTGAAAAAACTCCAGTACATTATTTTCAGGGAGAAATCAAGCCCCATCAAGTTAAGCTGTTTATGTGTTCCTTAGCTTGTTTCCAGGAAGTGTGGATAGTCGGAGAATAGCTACCACATACGTTTGGCATCTATTGCCTGAAATCCACATTGCCAACATAGTTGTCCCGATCAATATTATTATTATTATTATTAGTGGTGTCAAGAACCAACAACTGATCAGTTTGTGATAAGTTAAGTAGCAGGGAATTTGCCACTTTCTTGTAAATCATCTTCCTTCTATGGTTGTCTCCCAATGAGATAACCTCTAACTCATTAAATGCGGTATTGAATCCATATTGAAGAAGGTGCCCACACCAGACCTAAGCTTTTCCTTGGGAAAGGGAGGTTCTGTGTCCCCGCTGCCCTACCCACTGAGAGAAAATGTCACTTGACACTGCCCTTTTTTTTATCCTTGGGGGTGAGCTCTGAAATTTAGAAATGAAGCAGCAAGGAACATTTTTCATTTTAAATGCATTCTGATATCTGCAAGGTAGCTGCTGAGTTAAACCAAAATGAAAGGAACTCTCAGCCTTTTCCCTTCCATTCTCCAGCTCACTCGGCTGTTGTGCTTAAGGCTAGCCATGGTAGACACTGCCCATGGCAGCTTCAAGGGTTCTTCCAGGAGCAGGGTCTGATCTGCAGAAGACCTGCAGAGAGGATCTAACACTAAGCTTTCCTGATATTATCCACATGGGACTGTGCACCTGTTTGGAGATATGGTTATTCCATGGGAAGTTATTTCTGCCTTCATCTTCCAGTTTCTCCTCTTACACCAATTTCTTAATCCCCACCTCCAGTTGTAAGACTTGGAGATTATTATCTCTGTTGGTAGCAAACTGTGTATGCATTTTTGTTGTTGTTGGGCTTGTGTATAAGTGAATGTGTGTGTGTTTCTTCCTACCAGCTGAGCGGGCCTTGGATACTATGAATTTTGAAGTGATCAAAGGTCGTCCTATTCGCATCATGTGGTCTCAGCGAGACCCAGGGCTCAGGAAATCGGGTATTGGGAACATCTTCATCAAGAATCTAGATGATTCCATTGATAACAAAGCCCTGTATGATACATTTTCAGCTTTTGGGAATATCCTTTCATGCAAGGTAGTTACAGTTGAGTTGCAACTGTCAGTATGATTCTCTCATTGTGACTGGTGTATCATTTTTGACCAACAGTCTTAAAAATGGAGGGAGACATTCAAAAAGCATCTGGACAGTCATTTGCATGTATTGGTGTAAACTGGTGCAACAGCAGGGGGTTTATGGCCTTCCGGCCCCTTCCAACTCAGCTATTTTGTGATTCTGTGATTCTTCCTTAATATTCTTTTGTGAGCAACAATTTTAAATATAATCTACTTGTACTTAGTAGTTCTATTTGAATTAAACCCCTTCCAGTCTTCTTATTTTGCCTGCAATGGTCAAAATGGTCTTTTGTCCTCAGGCAAAGCATACTCAAGTGTTCTTTCCTGTCCGGTGTTTGTGTGGGGGGGACTCATTGCATCATCTTCTAATGGAACAAAAGGAGGAGGTTTTTACCTTGCCATCAAAACTTCTTCAGTGGCTCAAAGAAGCAGCAGCTAAATGATAAACACCAGGCCCATTCTGGTGTACTGATGTACTTACTTTTCCCCTTTGAAACCTGGATAGGACCTACCTCCTTTTCCTAAAGTGGCAAAAACTTGTGCTGATTGCTAAAGAACCCATTGCCAAGTGCTGCTTGGAGATGTCTTTGGTTGCAGCAATCCTCCTCCTAACCTGGTGCGCACCAGATGCTTTAGATAACAGTTCTCATCAGTCCCAGCCAGCATGACCAATGGTTGTGGGTGATGGAGCTTGTAGCTCAAAACATATGGGGGTGTATTCAGTTGAGGAAGGCTGGGTTACAGTGTTATGGGGCAGAGCCCAAGGCATTTTGCTGCCTGTGCTGAAGAACATGATCGCTCTTGCTCCCATTGCATGTCCAAAACGCAAGTCACCTGGCAGCTGAATATTTATCCAAGACCTGCAATGCGGCAGGGTCCACTACTGCACCTGAAGGCAGTAGGCTCACTTGCGGAGTCTAGGGCAGGCTGGCTGGTTCATAGCTCTCTTCTCCAAGCTCTCCACCTTCAGAGGCATGCACCTCATTCTACCCAATGGCAAGGCTGGCCCTACATGGAGGTTTTGTCACTATTGAATGGAGAGACATGCACATGGGGTTAACAAGGGCAGACAATATCCTGTGTTTGCTTCCAGGTTTCTGTCTGTCTTCATTCTTCTCTCCTTCCCCTTCCACTATGTCTTAAAGGTTGTTTGTGATGAGAATGGATCCCGGGGTTATGGCTTTGTTCATTTCGAGACCCATGAGGCTGCAAGCAGAGCAATTGACACAATGAATGGGATGCTTCTCAATGACCGTAAGGTGTAAGTGGAGTTTTGTGGAAGTGGGTGGGGAGGAGGACTTCTACACTGACCTGCACAGAGGTAAAATATAGTCTCTAGAGCCTCCATAGAGGAGGCTCTATGTTCGTCCTCTGTAGAGGGTGAACGCCGCCCTTGGTTGCATAGCCAGAAGCGTGCCTTCTAGATCGAGAGAGGTGTTACTGCCACTCTGTACGACTCTGGTGCGCCCGCAACTGGAGTATCGTGCTCAGTTTTGGGCCCCTCATTACAGAAAGGATATAGCCAGGTTAGAGTCAGTGCAGCGTAGGGCCACAAGGTTGGTGGCCGGTTTGCAGGGGATGGGGTATGAGGCGAGACTGAGGCAACTGGGTCTCTTCAGCCTGGAGAAGAGGAGACTCAGAGGGGATATGTTGGCGACATACAGGTATGTGAGGGGATGTCACATGGAGATGGGTAGAGACCTGTTCTCCCTTGCAGAGGAAGGCAGGATGCATTCCAACAGAGCAAAGCTCAGGGAGCCAAGGTTCCATTTGGATGCAAGGAAGCACTTCCTGACAGTCAGGACCCCGAGGGTGTGGAATGGGCTTCCACAAGAGGTGGTTGAGGCCCCATCAGTGTGGGTGTTCAAAGACAGGCTGGATATCCACATGGTGGGCATGTCGTGAGCAGAGCTGGCTGGAGCCAGAGGTCAGACTAGATGGCCCGGGAGACCCCTTCTGACTCGCTCTGTTTCTATGTTTCCATTTTCTTAATACACCTCAAGAGCTTATTATATATTGAATAATGTTCAGAAAAATATTTTCCAGTTGGGGAGGAAAAGTATAAAGTGGGAATCTTTAGAGTTTCTCTCCTCATCTTCCTAGAGTAGCTTTCACATTTTTCTTGTCATTTTATTCATCCAAGAATTCAGCAATTTATCCCTGGGTTTCTCATTCAGAGGATGACCTAGGCACTTCAGGATAACTAGTGTTTGGGGCACAGTATTTTCCAGGCAAGTGTCTGGGACAGGCTTTGTTGTTGACTTAGGACCCGAAGCACAAGGTCCTTGCTGATTATATAGGGATAGTACAGACAATTGTCTCCTGCTTGCTCCATGTTTAATGTCCAGTGAAGTGGATTTACATATTCTTTATTCTTTGCAGCTTTGTGGGCCACTTTAAATCTAGGAGAGAGAGGGAAGCGGAATATGGAGCCAAAGCAATGGAATTCACCAATGTTTACATTAAAAACTTTGGAGATGACATGAATGATGAGAGGCTGAAAGAAATATTCTCAAAATTTGGTGAGTGCAATATTTTGGAAGAGTATGTTGACAGAATCATAGTGAGCTTGTACATATGAGAAACCTGAGCAAAGGATTGTCAAAGTGTTTCCAAAGTGTTTCCTGCTTTGGAAGAGACTTGCATTGCTTTGTCCTTCAAATAGCTGATATCCTGACACAACATTGCCAAACAAAGAAGTCCCCCTTTGATAAATGGAGGCTATAAATCCTTTCACTAGCCCCCAGGGTAGCTATTAAATGTCCTACTAGGGATCCATCTCTGCATGGAATCCAGTTTAGAAACAGAGATGCTTTTCCCCTTTCCAGTAATACCAGACTTGAGAGAAGGATTGCCTGATGAATTGCAGACATTTTGCTTGCTTGTTTTCTTTTAATTTCTTCAGTCTAAGCTTATGTGGCAGCAGAGGCCCTTCCCAGGCGATTTAAGGTAGCTCAAGGTGGACAGAGCAAGAAAAGAAGGCTAGCCTTACTGGAGCAGAAATCTTTACCCTGTAATCCAGACTGCTCATTTTCAGTGCTGAAGATAAAGCTGCCAAGGCTTCTTTAAGGCAAAGAGAACAAATGAGTGCAGTCAAAGTGCATGCATAGTCTAACCTGCAGGCTAAATGTGCCTCTCCCCTTCCCAACTGGAATTCCTCAATTATCTCCTATCTGTATTGGAGATAGCAAGGGGATGCCTCTTATACTTCTGGAGAATGCTCTTGTCTCTGATCAGAGATAACAAGGGAATTATTCTCTTCATCTTCTCCCCAAGCCCCTGGTAGGTTCCAGGCCAGGGCATGGTGCTTGGGGAGGGGTCGAACCCACAGATGGAACCTCAGTCTCTCTGGAGCAGCAGGGAAACTTCCGATGGCCGAATTAGGCCCACAATTAGTAGGTACCTCACCTGTGGTCAAGAAGAGTAGTCCCATCTGTTGGGCACTATTGTTATTTGTTCTCCTTTGTAAGACCTTGCTGGCTGGCACACTGGCCTAAAGCTTCTTGTTCTGCTTCTAGGAAAGACTCTGAGTGTCAAGGTCATGCTGGATAATGCAGGCCGCTCGAAAGGGTTTGGGTTTGTCAATTTTGAGAAACATGAAGATGCTCAGAAGGCAAGATGGTCTTTGTTCTATCTATCTTGACCTCATACATGTCTATTCTTCCTATTACAAATTCAAAGCCTGGTTGGAAGACTTATTGGTGGTGGAGAAATCTGACTTGGGAACTGTGTGTGTATCTAAGTTCATGGGCTTTGTGTACTGGTGCCTCCTCACAGACTGAGCTATTATGTGATGAAGCTTTTCTATGTGCAACAAATGCCTGTTGCCTTCAATACCAAGTAAATTACTTTTTGGGAGCAGAATTTCATTGCCTGAAATATCTCAGAAAGGCAGGACTTAGTAAAGACAATAAAACAAAAGTGTTGCACCAGAAGCTCTTGGGCCAAATTTGACCCAGCTGGGATTCCAGTTTGGTTCTCTGTGGTCCCTGAGACAGCCATACCGACTTCCCATGGTCCCACCAGTTTTCCATACCTACAGATCATTGGGTGATTTCCTGGATTTTTCAGGGGCTTTTTCACATGATAAAAAGATGAAATGCTTCTCCTTGCACTTAATTACTGGCAGTAAGAGCTTTGAACTAAAATATGCTCATATTTCTGGCCCCACCTTCTTTGCCTGGAGCTCCCACACGCCCTTGGTAGGTAGCCCTGAGAGTTTTTCTGGAATTGAATGCAGTCCTTGGGCCAAAAGAGGTTCACCCTGGCAATTCAACCAGTGCAAAGCATCTTTCGGAGCAACAGATGTCAGACTTGTTGAGGAGGAAGGCTAATACTGCAACTTTTCCCGTGTCCTCCTCCCTTGACTTCTGCTCCTCTGGCAGGCTGTGGAAGACATGAATGGGAAGGAGATCAATGGGCAAGTGCTGTATGTTGGCAGGGCTCAGAAGAGGATAGAACGCCAGAGTGAGCTGAAACGTAAATTTGAGCAAATCAAACAAGAAAGAGTGAGCCGATACCAGGTAACATGAAACAAAGATAAGGTGTAGGAAGGATTGTGAAGAGCCTGTGACTTTAAGGATCTCACAGGCTAAGGTAGCATCCCGTTATGCCGTTCTGGCAGAGGGGCCTGATCTAAAAGTCCAGAACTGGCAGGTTAGAATGTGTGTGCATGTGCTGTGGGGAGGAAGATGGGTCCTTGGCTGGAAGATGAAACCTGCCCATTTATGGCAAGCAACAGCAAGGATGGAGGAAGGGTAGTGATAACTTATACAGCAATATATTAGGGCACTGTTTGATGACTTGAAACACAAACTGCGTATTTCAGGTTCATGTTTTAAAGAGAAATGCAGAAGGGGGTTGCAGAACTGGCACGGGGGCGGGGGGAGGGATGAGTCATCACTTTCCCTTCTGGGTGTTTCTGTGATCAAAGCCCACCACCCCAGCAGTCTCTCTGACCTGCCCCGTGGGTGAGAAAGCAGCTGCCTATGCTCTTCTCCCAAGGTTGCTTCTGTAATCAACATCCTGGATGCTAGAGGCTCAGTTGCCCTCCTTCTGTCCCCAAATGCTGAGAGACTGGATATAAACACTGAGTTATCCTCCATGGTTGCCATGTGTCTGTCTGTCTCTTCCATCTCCCAAACGAAGCTACTTTTCATAGTTGACCCTAACCAATACTCTCTTAGCCATGGCACCCTGTTCTATAGTATGGATATAATGGTGCACTTTATTTTTATTGGCAGGTTAATTTTTAAATGTTGACAAATAGGTGGGAGGAAGAAGGCCTATTTATGCCTTTTGCATGAAATATGGTCTAAGTTAGGAAGCCCATGAACTTCTGACTTTCCTTTTACCTTTCCTTTTGGGGTGAATATGCCATCGCAGTTGCACTAAAATTCTGGATTTCTTCATTCTTTTTATGGTCGGCCGTTCTTTCCCCATCACACTGGATTAAAAAGGGATTAAAAATGAATCAGGAAATACCCTTTCAGTTGGGTGCCCCCCACTATATTTGTCTTCTGTGTAGCTAGCAAGGATGCCCAGCATGCCTTTAGCTATGGCTTTGCTTATTGGCTGAACCCACTAAAAGGCAGGTGCAGGATCACCAATGATTGGGTGGAATTGTGCCTGTATGTTTTATCTTATATCTCTGGTTCAGCAAGAGTTGGAGACTTGTTTTCCTTTTTTATTTGTTAAGTGGAAGCTAGGAATCTAGGCTAGGTAATGGTGCAAATAGGCTCTGAGAGGCATACTTAGAATCTGAGTCAATCTGGGCCAGCTGGGCAGTAGGGCAACCCCATTTTTGAAGTGCAGTGCATCCCCCAAGCAGACCCATGGAAAGAGTGTAGCTTGCCTGCCCCATGCCCTGAATTGTTTGTAATGGACCTGTCAAGAGCTGGGTCATTGCTATAAAAGCTTTTAAAATCCACTTGGGGCAAGAGCTTTACTAGGACCAGCCAAAATATCGCCCATGGTTGGTAAGGATTTGGCATCTCCAAAACTCTGCATTAAACCTGATCAGCCTTCTTCAGCCTGCTGCCTTCCAGATTTCATCCCCAGCCAATCTGGCCTGTTGGTGGTGATGGGAGTTGGAGGCCCTGCGTTGGGGAGGCTGATACAGAGGGCTGTCAATCTAGATGGCATGTGGTTCCCTTCCACCCTTTATAGTGGCATGTTGGAGCCACTATTATTGGGCCCTTATATAAAAAGTCAGGGGATAAAAGGACAAGGAACAAATAGGATTGCTGTAGGTGCTGGTAGTGCTTGTTTGCTTCCAGGGAGTCAACCTGTATGTAAAGAACCTGGATGATGGGATTGATGATGAACGGCTGAGGAAAGAATTCTCTCCATATGGAGCCATCACTAGTGCCAAGGTGAGGGCCTTACATTTTATGGAGAAGTATTTTAGTTCTATTTAATGATGAAGATTTAGATCTTGTTCTCACCATCTGAAAATCATGTGCCTTTCCACATACCTTTCATGCTACCAACCCACCCCAGAAGCCTGGGGTTTTGTGGATTTTTCTTTAATGTCCAGGCATCTATTTGTTTTACATTTGCATGCAAGCAGCAGTCACACACAGCCTGAAATGATGTGATCTGGAAGCAGCTTTGCTGTCTCTTTTGTGCCCCTGTGAAGCTCTCATCATTGTGAGACATCATCAGAGTCACTTACCCTTCTGTCTTCCTTGCCATTGCCACAGTAATTTAGAATGAAATTCTGGGTGCTGTGCTTGAAATTGACCAGAGAAGTGATGTGGTGAAGGCACTGGCAGATTAAGCAGGTGTGGGACTGTTGATAGAGCTGTGCAGAAATGTTGCAAGGACCAGTGTGTGGAAGGAAAAGCGTCAGCATCACCAAGCCCCATCATAATGCTTAGATGTTAGCTTTTGAAGGCCTACAGAGATCAAGGTGCCTTCAGAGACCTTCAGAGTGCCAAGGGACAACTCTGGCCCTCTGGAGAGGTCCGTTTGCCCACCTGCCAAATTTGGCGGTTTTGTACATTTCTTTCCACATTCTAAAGAAACAATCCTATGCATGTTTAGGCAGAAAACAGGCCTACAATGTTTACACTTAGCTGGGTGTTTTTTTAAATGTCTTTTATTGTTTAATGTACTTATGCTATTTTAAATCAATTTTTAATCACGTTTGATTTATTATATCTTATTGTCTACTGAAAGCATCAGCTATGGGCAGTATAGAAATAGAATGAATGAATGAATGAATGAATGAATGAATGCAGTGCCTGGCCCACCCCTGCCAGCCATGCAGAGTATAATGCATTAAGCTTTGAACTGAACACAAGGACTTGGCCTGTACTAGGGGCTTTGTAAATCCTGAACTTAAAGCTTCTTTGCATGAGGTATTTAACTCAGTATTTATTGAGACTGCTTTTGTGGAAGGAAGAACGTCCTTTTACACATCCTTTTCTATATGTTCCTTTACAAACAAAAGGTGACTCTGTGGTATAGAACAGAATGTAGACTTTACATGCTGTTTCTGTAGCAAATTATGGTGGCTCCAAGGAAAACACTGCATTGTCCTTGCTCCATAAATAAATAAATAGTTGTGAACATGGCTGGAAAGTCCAGGAAAAGCCCTGGATGGATGACAACATTGTGAGAGGACCCACAACCTCGCATGAACAGGTTGTGTAGGGCAGATGCTTTCTGTAGAAAATTCCGTTATGTTTGGAAACCTGTCCTTCAAAGCTGTCCTTCCTTTGCTCTGTGTCTCTGCCTGCCTGTGCTGTGCAGAGAGGAGAATCATGCACTCAGTAGCCTCTGTTCTAATTTTCAATTCTAGGTGATGACGGAGGGTGGACACAGCAAGGGTTTTGGGTTTGTATGTTTTTCCTCCCCAGAAGAGGCGACAAAGGCTGTGACTGAAATGAATGGAAGGATAGTCAGTACCAAGCCTTTGTACGTTGCCTTGGCCCAGCGGAAGGAGGAGCGGAAAGCCATTCTCACCAACCAGTACATGCAGAGGCTGGCTAGCTTGAGGGCCTTGCCTGGCCCCCTCCTTTGCCCCTTCCAGCCTCCAGCAGGCTACTTCATGCCCTCCATGCCCCAGGTAAGATCCACACCGAGGCTGCTGCTCTTCTAATCGTTACACATTTATTTTCACTTAGGTGAATTAATTTTATCGTGCTTCTCAGTCAAGAAAGCTCCTGGATTGGCACTCCATGCTCATAAACTTACAATCTAAAAAGACATGATGTATAAAGGAAGGGAAGGGAAGGAAGGAAGGACAAGAAAAAGTGTTTTTCAGCAGGGCTAGTGGGAAGACCTTGCTTCCCCCTTTATCTGTCCCTTTAGACACCCAGATTAGTGCCAGAGCCCTTTTGCACACCAAACCATTCCTCACTTTCACCCAAGCGTTCTTTTGGTAATCCCAATTACATCCAGGTTGTAAATCAAGATGAGTTGACTTCAGGCTTGCAGGATCTACTTTATTTTTCACTTGAGCTCTGAGATCCACCAGTCCTGACTCAGCCAGCTAGACACATACTAAGAATGAAGAAACAGGGCACCTCTGAGCATATGGTCAGTCCGGGAATTGGGTACAGCCTGAGAATTAAGCTCAGGATTTCTGTGGTACAAAGACACACTGTTCATTTGCCTTCAAGCATTCTTTGGCAGCAAACTAATTTGGGGAACCTTTTTGAGTATGGCTGTTGGACAGCTGGGTGTCGGAAGCCCTTGTCAATGCATAGCAAAGCACCTGCGAGAGATCCACCAGTAGCCTCTGCAATACAGCTGTGGGTGCATTGGGCTTTTGCAGAGGATTGTGAATTGGCCTTCGCTGATCAGATGCCTCAGAGCGTCTTGTATTGCTGCGTCCTTCTTCCCAAAACACAGTCCCAGAACAACAGAGACCGTTCAGTGAAGGGTTGTCCAAAGTCTGAAACAGAAGGAATGGTGAAAGGCTCAAAAAGAGATGTGATATCTATTTCCTTCCATGGGTATTGCTGGGGGGCGGGGGGCGGTGTGGAGTTAATATAAAGCAAGTACAGGGGACTCCTACTCTGAGTAGGGTTGCATGAAAAGTGCACGGTCTGGAAGCACCCTTATTCTCAAATTATGGTCCCAGTTGCAGCTGCATAAAAAGTGCTTGAATATTGGCACTGAAATCCCAAGTCTGCTCTCTTTCAAAATGCTCCTTGGCTGACATGAGAATCGGCATGTATCCTGTTGAGTTTACATAGAAAGCTCTGCATTCCTGTTCGCAGCATCAAACCAGAACAACTTTCTACAGTCCTAGCCCTGTTGCCTCTGTCCGCCCGGCTCCCCGTTGGAATGCACAGCCTTCCAGGCCTCCATGTGAGTGAAACAACCTGTGCATGAATTTGGAATGGGTTGATGCTGCCTTGGTGTGAAGCTCCACACTCGCAGTGGTTGATGTTGAGAACAAGCGTTTTTCTGGCAGCAGGCCCAATTTCCAATGCAGGCATCTTGATGGGAGGAATGTGTGGTGGTCCCAAGCTGCTTCCAGGCAGGGGGCTCTTGGTGCTATTAATCAAAAGGCACTATACAGATATCCTTTCTTTTCCTCCTCAGTGGATTAATTTCTGGGTGGGAGGGAGTGTCAGAAGTGTTACAGGTGAAAGACAGCAAAGTCTGGGCCCTCTGTGCCGTATGAAAGAAGCAGGGCAGTTGCACATCTGGAAGCACCACTGGGTTGTGGGTCAGTTTTCTGAAGGATGCACTGTACATGGCTCTCTGCTAATCCCATTAACAAATGCATAAATAAGTTTTCTGATCAAGCATCTGTTGTCTTTAGCATCCTACCACTCAACCACTCCAATCCTGAGGTCTAGTGCGCCTCCTCGACGCCTGCTGTCCAACATCAGCACTATGAGGCAAGCATCCACTCAAGCTCCCAGGGTGCCACCCAATGCCCAGAGAGTGGGTAAGTCAGGAAACACTGGTGAGTCATCAGCCAGGGGAGTGCAGCATGAACTATATGATACTCAGAGGCATGGCTTCTGCTTGGGTTTGGATCAGTAATCCATGTGCACAGCTGACCTCTTAAATGCAGTCTGCAAACTGACCCAAACTGCAAGGCAAATGTGCTGTGACTTTTCGTTGTTTGTGGCAGTTCTTGGGGTCTGTCAACACAAAGCAGGCCCAGGAGGTAGAATTTGGGGCTGACCTATGTAGTTACGAGCAGCCTCATTGAGTTCCGACTTCCATGGCAGGAGTGCAGAACCTCAGGAGAAGGGGCCAAATCTGGCCCTCTGAGCTTTGCCAGATGCCCACACCCCGGCCCCACCTTGTCTCCCCCAGGCAACAATCACTGGGTGGCTTTCCACACATTGTAAGTTGCCCTTACCCCTCACCCCCTCTGAAAGGCTGGAGGTTTAGTTACTGGCAGTAAGAAATGTAAGCTACAATATACTGCTCATTTTTGGTATTCAGCCTCCACCTTGGCCATGTCCAAGGAAGACTCTGATGGGCATCTAATGTAGCATCCAGTCATTGGACTGAACATGTTCTGTGCTCCTGCAAGATGGGTTGCAGTTTGGGAATTGAGTAATTGGGAGCAAAACTTGCTCAGACCTACTGCCTCTGGACAAGAATCAACAAGGGTCGATGTGTGGTTAACCCTGTGCCACTGGTGTCACAGTACCTCCTCCTACCCCAGGGATGCAGAATTCTGATGATGTTGACTTAATGGTGTTGAGCAATGGAGATTTTGGCCCGATCTCACAGGCCTCTGTGATCTGGGTCCCAGATGCATTTGTGGGCTGCCATGATCTCCCTCGTCCCTTTCTTTCAGCACCATTTCTCGAAGCTCTTTTAAAGGGGTGGTCCATGAAGGTCAGCCTTCCAAAATGTTCCTGTTCTTATTCCAGCCAACATAGGGACCCAGACAGTCAGTGTTCGGGCACCCTCATCACCAACCTTCTCCCGTGGTATCTCACAGTACAAATACTCCTCAGCAGTAAGGAATGTCCAGCCCTTGACCTCAGTAACACCAATGCCAATGCAGCAGGTAACCTACATTTCCATTGTACATTCCTTAAAGCAGCTACCGTGGAGAACAAAACTTGCATAGGCTATGCTTTTTCCATCCGCACTCACACGCATGGTGCCACTAAAGTTGAGTCTGGCAACCATAATGAAGGTGTGTGCATACTCTGACCATTGGTATGGGAACCAGATAGAACCCAGCCACTTTGGGCTCATGTCCCTTTCCATGGCTGCTATCCTGCTCCATCTTCCAGTCAACTGCTACTTTATACATATCCCCGAGCTGTATGCTAGATAGTGCACAGAATATAGTGAAAGGTACAATATTGCCTTCCCTCATTTTGATGGCTGCTGAGAAGGCAGAAAGCCTCTTTCTTTTGATGAGGCTTGGGGCGTCCTTGTCCAAATTGCCAGATGAACTTGCAAGGACTTCAGGTGTTGGTTTAGGAAGGTTGGTTTAGGCTTCCTTTTATGCTGGTGGTACGCCCTGCTAGCATACAGCCAGGGTGCCTTACTGGCCTGAGTAGGAAGAGTTGCTGTACCCAGAAAATGTTCTGTGGAATACAGTCAGGGTATTGATGCTCACTTGAGCAGAGAGTCTACTACCAGTCTTGTTTCTTGGTCTCTAGGTTATTGAACCTGTTGTTCACATCCATGGTCAGGAGCCACTGACGGCCTCCATGTTGGCAGCAGCCTCTCCTCAGGAGCAGAAACAAATGCTTGGTTAGTATGAGCAGTTCACTCTCAGTAGGTTGCCTTCACTCGAGCCACCCTGTTCATCTAGCTAGACATGTGGGAAAGAATCTTAATCCAATTGCTATTTTTAAAAAGTTGCCACTCTTTATTAGTTTGAAAAGCCCTTCTTGGTTTCTTCCAGATTCATAGGGTCTATAATTATGTTGGCAATGTGCTTGGTAGGTGTTCCAGTGGTTTTTGAGTTTCAGAACTGAACGTTGACATTCAGAACTGATTTCAGAGTTTAACTCCTGAAACAAATATTAAGTTCTCCATGTCTGCTTTGTTTAAGTTTCTGCAGACAGTGGAGTGGTTCACTTCACTACTTAAGCTCTCCAGGGAAGTAATAGAGCAGACTTCTTTACTCAGGTGCCCTCCAGATGTTTTGCACTGTGGATGCCAGTTGGGGGTGTTGGAAGCTTCAGTTAAACACATCTGAATGATTCCAGAGTGGAGAAGCCTTCAGCACTTGGATACTGATTCCATGGGTATGGGATGGTGGTTAATTTTTGTTAATGATCCTTGGGCAAGACCTGAACAGAGGAAGTTTTTAATTAATTTTGGATATGACCTGTACTGAATGAAGCTAACTCTGTGGCCAAACATTACAGAAAATTTGTCTTGGCTGTGCAGAAGGACATTGGTGGATAATACAGCATTATATTCATTATATCAGGTCCCTTTTGGGGACAGGTTCTGGGAAAGGACTTATAAGGAAGCCATGGAATGGTATGGGATTAAAAGTATGGTTCACTATTTTCCTTAAGGGCAGGACGTCTTGCTGCTAGGAGTCTGAAATGCAGACTGTTCCACTGACAAACCCGTGGCCAACCCCTGGAACAGTGTGTCAGTATGCACAACCAGATTTGCTACTCCCTGCGGCAATTCCAGCTGCTGCTAGCTTAGCTTACTATGGCTTTTATATGTCATAGCAATTTTGCTTAATGCTCAAATACAGTTTTCCTGAAACTTTATTCTAATATTCAAACAGTAATTTACTTCATGTGGTACAGTCTTTGCATGCAACTAACAGTCACGCCATTTCTCAGTACATGGTTACAGTTGTATTTTCTTTGTAAGCATTTAATGCTGCACACTTCTGCATGTGAGGTTCTTTTGCATTTATTGTCCTACATAAACTGTTTATACCTTAATATTTCCAGTGTTACATGTTTTTGCTTTATAGAAGTTAAAAAGTATTCATTGTTTTTCTGCATGAATTTTACAATATATTTACAAACATATTTTACTCAGATCAGCTCTTGTTACACTGTAACCCACTGGGGCACAAATAGAACTGTATTTTTTTACTTTCTGGAAACTCTGTTTTAATGCTGCTTCCAGCTGATTGCAGAAAAGCCAGTCCATTAGTATGAAAGCAACTTTGTTATTTCCTGGCTCCAACAGGCAAGCAATATGAAAAACCATTCTGAATATTTACTTCTCCCAGAGCTGTAACAATATCTGCTATAAATGTCTGGATTTTATCTGTCAAAGTTTTTCTCCTGAGCAACTGCCTGGGTCTTGGCAGCAGGGATTTCCTGACACAGTCATTTTTCATGGGGGTGCAGCTCTTTTCTGTTGACTGAACAGCTGATGGCTGAGCCGCTCGTGACTGCCAGTTGGTTAGATTCGTAAGGACTGTGTTTTGGGTGGATATGTGTGCTGCTCTACAGAGGACTGTCTTCTGTTTGAAGGTGTCCAGCATTTAATGGGCAAATGGCTGTTTAAAAATCTCTACTTTATATGAAGGCCGAGAAATTATGAGGGGAGCAACTTCACCCAGTTGCTTTAGGAGAGATTCTCTAATACCTTCTCACTATTAGGACTAACCATGGACAGGGATTGTGGCCCAGCCATTTTCCCTCCTCGGGGTATTTACTTTTGTATTTGTGTGCTGCGACTACAAGGGGCAACAAACCAACTGTGCCGGCAGCCCCCATTTTGCTTCCCCCACAATGCAGGAGCAGGGGGCATAATTGTGCGTAGCTTCAGGGAAATGGTGGAATTAGTCCTGTGCCAAAACCTGTCCTCTAATTTTCTGGGCATCCTCTTCCCCACAAAAGAGGTTTCCATTTCTGTGCTTCCTTCTCAGAGTGTTCTTTAATTTATTTTAAATTTATTTATGTAGAGAATTAAACATATTTTAAACAGGTTAAAACAGAACAGATTTTATTTCTCTTGCTGTGCAACCACTCAGGCCCTCTGCACTTGCTGTTATGAAAGCCCCTTATGAAAGGAACTGCCTTGTGGCTTCCCTTGGGCTTTAATTGAAGTCTTACAAGTCAATCAGTCTACAGGCTGCCGGAGAGCTGGAAAGGACACTCAAGGATACTTCTCAATCACCCCATAAATAAAGCACAAGCCAACTTTCTCCAGAATTTTCTTCTCTTTTAACTACCTTTTCAAGAGCTATTTATTTTCTATCAGAATGAATGAGTGTAGTTGGGGGAAAGAAGGAGAAATTTTTTACCAATTCTATTTAACATCCAGTCCAAGTCCATTTTAATGACCAGAAGAAAGGAGAACAGGGTCTTTGATGCTGCCCATCACTTATCTGAGTTTGCCAAAGGGGTAGAACAGTATGAATTAGTCAACTCAGAGCAGGTGAGTTCATCTTCTTAAAATGCTAAAAGGATGAGCTTAGCTTGGCTGCTTTGGATAAAGCCCTACTGGATCATTCAGAGTTCAGTCCGGTTAGTTAGGGTGTTCCCCCCCGCCGCCCCTTTGTATCCCATAGTTGGCTTCCTATCTGGCTGGCTCCATGGGCCCAGGAGTGGCATTTGTGGGCCCTGGTAGCCATTCAAGAGTGCTGGTTGCTGCTTTTGGGCTTGGCATGGAGCGTGGTTTCCTTTAAGAGGACTTGAACCAAAAGTTGTGGCTTCCCCTCACTCCTTGCAATGCATGCTCTTGTCCTCTTTTGATATGCACAGGTGAGCATCTCTACCCTCTCATTCATGCGATGCACCCCTCTCTGGCTGGGAAGATTACAGGCATGCTGCTGGAGATAGATAATTCTGAGCTGTTGCTTATGCTGGAGTCATCAGAATCCCTCCATTCTAAGGTACTGGAATCCTGTAAGAAAATATTAATAGCTGTGCTGAATCAGACCAAGGGCAGCCTGTCCCCACCATGGGAAATCTGATAATTTTGGGAAACCCACAAGCTGGATATGAGCAGTTTACTTCCCTCTCATTCCCCTACAATACCTGTTCTACTGGAGTTAATTTCCTTCTTGAATATTTAGCCATCATTCTTAAAATTTCAGCTAACCCTACAGTCACAACAACAGATCTTGCAATTTAAAACACCTGTACTGCTTCATGGATATACAGAAAGCATGCTCTCTTCGCTTTTTTTAAAGGTGACAATCTATTATCATGACAGTCTGAGGAAAGGATTGAGAAAATCACAGAACACATCCTATAGCTGTCCATTTTGGCAAAAGATTGAGTGGAGCTGTTCTCTTGTGGGTTATTTAAATTATGACTTGTGGGGCTGTGGGCAATCCACTTCCAGTTTGCAGCAAAAACCTATGAATAATGTTCATTAGTTGTGAGTGCAATGTCCATTGTTGTTGTTAGTCGCGAAGTCGTGTCCGACCCATCGTGACCCCATGGACAACATTCCTCCAGGCCTTCCTGTCCTCCACCTTCCTCCGGAGTCCACTTAAGCTCGCACCAACTGCTTCAGTGACTCCATCCAGCCACCTCATCCTCTGCCGTCCCCTTCTTCTTTTGCCATCTATTGTTCCCATCATTAGACTCTTCTTCAGTGAGTCCTTCCTTCTCATTAGGTGGCCAAAGTATTTGAGTTTCATCTTCAGGATCTGGCCTTCTAAAGAGCAGCCACTTAATGTAATTCATGGGTTATACAACCCAAAGTTAACCTAAGAACAAACCATAGATTCACTGGATTATTTGTGGATTAAGCAAACGAGTGTGTCTGGATTCAGACATCATGCTAATAACCTATGAATCAGACATTCATAGTTTATGCTGTGCAAACTGGAATGGCTTGCATGAAAGCTATCATTACATTCAAACCAGGTTAATATGTGCAGAATTTTGTTTCTTCTTCTGGCAGTTAAGAGAAATAGGCTTGCATATAAACTCAACTGCTATGCGTAGTCACACAGATTAGTACCGGGGAAGTTTGAGCTGTGATGGGGACGTTTGGGCTGAGCTGAGATGCGGGGCCAGCGTGCAGCACGCTATTGTTCCCTTCTATTCCCCCATCATTTCTGTTACACCTGCTTTCCCAGCCTGGTGCCCTCCAGATATGTTGGACTAAGTTGGGGAAAGTGGGTTTAGCATTTCAGGTATGCAGGCATTCAGCGAATAAGAATTGCCCTGCTGGATCTGACCAAAGAGCTTTCCAGTTCAGCATTCCATCTCCTCCAGGGGCCAACCACATCCCCTTAGGAGCCCTCCAGCATGATGCCTGGCAACAGTCCTCTCAGTACTGCTCCCCAGCAGCTGGTACTCAGTGGAATAACTGCTATGCAAACCTGAAAGCTGCATATTGCTGTCCCAAACCTGCATTGTTACGGCCAAGTCTCTTTTGATAAGAACATGAGAATGTATTAATAAGTTAGCAGGACGATGATCTGACAAAGACATTGGGAGCAGATTGTATGAATGTTCAATTTTTTTTAAGGATTGGGGAGTGGAGAAGTTGTAATAAAAGAAGCTGGTGATTGCAGACAGGTATAATAGGGAATAAGGGGGAGTTAGGCAGGGTTGAATTAAGAAAGAAAGCACTTAAGAAACCATTTAATGCTTGTTAAGGCAATGGAATGCAGTCTCCCTGTTTTTCAAGAAGCAAGAAAGCATTGATACGCCTGTGTTGCAGAGTGGGTTTGGCAAACTACTTCTCTTCCTTCTGGAATGAAAAGTGACTACCTTAGCTCATGGCCTGGCCTTAACCTAATCATTTGCAAGAGCTTCCTTTCCCTTCTTTGCATTTTTTCCAGTGAGAAAAAAAACTTGGCTTTTTATTATCTGTGCTTGGAGAGATCTGCTTTTTTTTTCTTTTTCCTATCTTCCTTTGGCATCTGAAATAGTTCTGCGTATCTCCAAAGCTTGTATAAAGCTTTTAGAATAGCTTCCAAGAAAGAACATGTTTTAGTGCCTCTTGGTGGAATTATTACTAATCTTAGCCTAAAGGGCTTTTATTTGTCTATAACATATCTTGACCACTTGGTAGGAACCTTCCCAAGAAGCAAAAAACAATAAGATTCCCATAATAAAAACTGGTATGGTAATAAAAACAGCCCAATAATAGAATCCACAATAAAAACCAATATTCAATAGAAACTGAATGGCAACAGCTACAAATATTCTAGAAAACAGCAAACACCAGAAAAAAAGAAAACCCTTTCACATAAAACTGCAGCTATGATCCAATCATAATCAGGGGACAGCCTAGGTAAAATAATGTATTTTCAGGGCCTTCCTATAAACCTTCAATAATGGGGCCTGGTGGACCCCTGAGGGCAACCCATTTCAGAGGTGTGGGGCCACTACAGAAAAGATTCTTTCATGTACTCATCCACCTGACTGCCCTCACAGGTGGGCCAATGAAGAGGGCCTTTCTTACTGGTCTTAAAGTGTGAACAGACCTTAACCCTGAAATCAGTCTCAGGACCAAGCAAAGATGGAGCCATGTGGCAAAAAGACAAGAATCTAGAATCTTGTTGCATTTCCTCTGCTCTGTTAGACAGCATCCAGAAAATACTTAATACTAAAAAATACTAAAAAAAAATTAGTAAGGCAAAAGTTACTGTCTGAACATACTACAGGTAACAAAACTCAAGTGAAGAGGCTTTTACCAGCTTGGTCCTGAATGTGTGCTAAATTCCTTGGACGCTAGCCCAAGAGGCTGGCTCATTTCAGCCGAAATGACATGTGTAGCCCTGTCTGCTTTCCAAACCATCATTTTCAGGAAGGGGATTATACCGTGCTAGTGTTGGTGATGGGATTTCTGCTGTCCAGCAGGTGGACTGGCAGAGTTCATCTTGGTGTAACTGGCTGTACTAATAGATGGTCTTTTCTTGGGTTTTGCTTTTCCTAGATCGAGGAAGCAGTTGCTGTACTGCAAGCACATCAGATCTCTGAGGTAACCCGTAAGAGTGGCTCGGCAGCATACCTGCAGTGACCAAGGTGGCATGGAAGACTTGGTAGGCTTACCATGGCTTTTAGTATTGATCTAGACCCCTTTAGGTACATAGGAAACCTTACAGAAAACAGATGTGACAAGCCCCTGACCCCCCGGAGCTTGCAACCTAAAATAGGGCCAGGGAAGTGAGAGAGGAAGGGGGTGATGGAGGCATGGGTGCAAGGGAAGAATGCGTGGCTACTTCATTTAGATGGACTCTGGCTTCCGCACAGTAAGGCAGCCTTCTTTGCCCTGTGCCCTCCCCAAGTGTTGGATGGCAACTTCCAAAGTCACGGGTGGATGGACAGGTTAAAGATTTCCACCCAGTTGCTTTCCTCCTAAACTTATAGGCTTTTTCTGCACAGGGCCTAAGAAAAAAACAACCTTTCTCTCTTGGCAGTGATGTAGATTGGGATCCCACAAGTTTGCAATAAACTGAAAAAAGTTCTGGTCAGCTACATGCTATTTCTGTAACAGAGTGTGCTTTAGCCCTGCGTTGGTGCTGAGTGAGTGGCATTTGCCTGCTTCAGCCCTAGCTCAGACCAGAGATCCAGCACAACAGCTATGGATGCACACTGGTGTAGCTTGCACTCTGCTTATGCAGGAAGACTTTGTGCCACAAAACAGGCCATTTCTCAACATGTTGCATTTGGTCTGAGCATCATTTAGATGCGGGCCCTGCCAGGGCACCTGCTTTGGCTGGCATCTTCAGGGTGGTTCCAGTGGGCCTGAGTGCCCCATGGACACCTCCCATCATCTCCCTGCCCCTCCTGATTTTTATTTTATATGAGATTTTAAGAAGTTATTTAGTCACTTAGACTGGCATTGTCCTCCAGTGTCATGCATCTTTGAGTTCAAAGGAACGTTATTTGCATTTTGGTGCTCAGCCCCACCTCTGCCTCTTACTATGGTTCTTGGGCAAATTGGTTTTCTTTTAGTCTCCCCAGTTTGCCTTCTCAAAAATGGGTGTTTTTGGACTGGTCATCTCCACCATGGTAGCAAGTTTATGAATGAGCGAGCTTGACCCGATGCCTGCTGTTTTGTGCAAGTGCAAAATTTCCAAATATGCCCATTAATCCCAAAAGGATGGGGACTCCTATGATGCAGCAACCGCAGGTGTGGACAGCTTGTTGTCTTCCAGGTATCTGGATCTACACCTGCCATCCGATATGGCCAGCATAGCCAGTGATGAAGGGTGGTGGGAGTTGGTAAGCCAAACAATTCAGAGGGCCACAGGTTGCCCATTCCTGTACTGCTGCTAGGATGGCTACATACTCTGGTGTTCAAAGAGAGGCTGGACATGCACATGGTGGGCATGTCATGAGCGGAGCCGGCTGGAGCTGAGGGTCAGACTAGATGGACCAGGAGGCCCCTTCTGACTTGCTCTGTTTCTAAGTTAGTTTTTGCCAATGCGTGTTAGACTACAGTTTCTATCACCCCAGCTACTCTAGCTAGGCTGGCTGGGCCGATCGGATTTGTAGTCCAGTATATCTGAAGGATACCAAACTGGAGAATGCTGATTTAGATAAATGCCTATCAGTGGGTTTGAATTTAGAGAACTACAAAAGCATATATCCTACCTCTCTCCTGGAGGTGATACTCAAAGTGACAGGCATATGAAAACTTCCTTAAAATTCCAAATCTAGAAATAACAGTTTGTAAGTAACCACTGCAGTTAACCCTAACTTTTTCATTGCTTGCCCTGTGTGTTTGAAGGACAAGAAAATGGACAACCCTGCTGAGGATAGACACACATCAAGGCAGAAGTGCTTCATCCGTAATGCTGTAAAAGTATTTGTTTTGCTTTTGCGTATGTGTATAAACTGGTTCTTTGTGCAAGAGTCTAGGTATTTAAATTACATTTTCTTTTGTGCACTTAAGATCCATCGCGATTTTCTTTCCCACTAATATTGTACTTATGTTTCAAATATATGCAGGTATGATAGTCATGAGAGTGCTCTTCCAGCAACTCTAGCAGGTGGGAACGTTTATTGACAATGTAATAGGAAAATGATGTGAAACAGAATGATTCCATTGTTTTGATTTTTCAAATGTTAATTTCTCAGTGCTGGTCATTTTTAGTAGCCTTAATCATAAACCAGTACTGGGACCTGTAACACTAATTTATTTGTTCCTGCTGTTGGCATGATATAGTGCTGAAATGTCACTTAATCATTGCTTATGTCCTTTCCTAGATATGTTTGTTCACTGTATAGATGGCATTAACCACTACACTTCTGGATTCAGGAGTATACCCAAAACTTTTCAGGCATGGAATGAACCAAGGTGATCTGTTATTCACTTTCAATAAAGCCAGTTGGCACATATGACACTTGCAAAAAGGCTTTTATACTGCATGATAGAAGGAACTCTTGTTACATTTGAATGGTTGACTCTTCTAATTAAAAAGAACTCTCTCCTCCATTTGCTTGGTCATGTGTACACCCCTTTAAATAAAAACGTAACAGCCCTGCTGGATCAGACCAAGGGCCCGTTTAGTCCAGCATTCTATATATGATGTGGCCAGCAAGCTACTTGTGGGAAAACCACAGACTGGAAATGAATGAAACTAGTGCTCTTCTGGGTGAATTCCCCAGCAACTGGAATACATACAGCTGCTGTACCTCTGACTCTAGAGGTAGCAGATCGCCCTCAAGACTGGCAGCCATTCATGGCTGCGGAATCCCATTTACAGTATTCCAAGTTGGTGGCCTAGTGGAAGTGAATTCCATAGCTGAGCTACACGTGTGCAGTGAAGTTCTTCCTTGCATCAGCTCTCAATCTCAGCCAGGACAACTTCGCAGGACAATCCTGGTCTCTGGTACAGAGAGGGAGAAAGGGTCTCCATATCATTTTTCTCCCCATAGTGTGTCATTTTCTGTACCTCTATCATGTCTCCAGTTACCTGCATTCTTTGTAAGCTAAACAGGCACAGGTGTTGTAATATTTCTTCATGGAGGAGATGCTCTAGATGCGTGATCATTCTAGTCTAGAATGATCTAGAAGACTAGAACTATACACAGTATTCTAAGTGTGGTCACACCAAAGATTTGTATTCGGAGAATGATCCTGGCAGTTCATTTTCAGTTCCTTTCCTAGAGATGCCTAACTTATTTGCCTTTTTCATAGCAGTCACACACTGGATTGACATATTAATTGAATGGTCCACCACAACACCAAAATCTACCTTGATCAGTCACTGCTAGTTCAAACCCATCAGTTTATACATGAAGCTGGGATTCCCCCCCCCCCCATGCGATAATTTTGCATTTGCTATTTTTGTGCCAATTCTTTCAGTTTGGGGAGATTTTTTTAGAGCACCTTGCGATCCTTTTTTGTTTTAACCACTCTAAATAATTTGGTATCATCAGTAAACGTGGACAGCTCCAGATCATCTATGAATGAGTTGAAAAGCATTGGTGCCTACCAATCCCTATCAAACACTTCCCCCATTTAATTCCTCCATTGAGAAAATTTGCCATTGATTCCTGCTCTTTGCTTTCTGTCCTCTATGCAGTTATTGATCCAGATTTCTTCAGATAAATGCTTGATTGTGTAGAAATTCCAAAGATTTTATTTGCTGTTATCTCCTTTTGGAGCTGGGAAGGACACTTCAAATTATCATTGGAATTCCTATTTTTGGAAGCAGATAGCTTGGCTCTTCTCAGTTTGCAGAGGGTACACTGCCTCTTCAGATGAATATGTCAAAAAATACTGCAATAACACGCAAAATGCCTGCCAATCTAACCTATTGATATCCACCTTATTTCACTTGAGAGGAACCCAAGACAGCTTAGAAAGCTTCCCTTTATCTTCACAAGAGCCCTGTGAGGTAGGTTAGGCTGAGAGTGTGTGACTGGCCCACAGTCAGCTGATGAGCTTCATGTCCAAGTGAGAACTAGGTCCCCACTCGAGCACTCTAACCACCACACATTTAAAATGGCCTGGTGTCCACATTCTTGGGCACCTGCCAGAACCCAAGCACCTCAATATGCCTATCCCACTTTTGTCCTCCTGATGGATCTGGGCATCCAGCAACACTGAGATCCTTCAGTGTTGCCTCTTTCTAATGAACTCTCTGTAGGCACCAATGTTTTGTTCAGTTCCTCTTGAAAACATCACCATTTCAAGAAGCTTTCCTTGACCAACCAGCCATGCTTTTTATTGAAACTTCATTATGAAAAACATACTTTAAATAGTGTTTTTTCTTTTCATCTTATCATTCACCACTCTGGAGTCTTAGATGTCGCACAGTAAATAAACAGTGTAAAATAGACTGCCATTAGCTGGTGATCAGAGTACAACTACATAAAATTGAAATGGGGGGCCCAGATGTCAGAGTGGGGCCAATGGAGAGCATGCCTGTTGAGGGTGCCTTCAAACTGAGAGCCCGCCCTGCCCTGCAGTTTCATGGAGACAAGATAAATGCTCATGTCTACCATCAGAAGTTGCACATGGGAGCAGAACCAAACATGTTTATTTAGAAGCTCAAAACAATATAGGAGCACAGAGTGACTTAGTGTAAGAATCCAGCTTTACCAGTGGCCTGAGGAGAGAGATCTTAAGTAGTGGTTCTGTGGCCAGCCATTCTCCTCCATCCAAAGCCTGCAGAGAGGGGAGAGAGGGGCAGCTACTCATAATGCTGTGTTGCACTCCCCAGTGCAACATGAATAGCAGTAGTTTTCTACAGGATGTGCAGCACAGCTTCCCCACCGCAGATCTGCATTAAAAGGCTGCACGCGCGGGTCTTTCCCTGCCTTCTATCTTTACAGGCAAACATTTTCAGGCAGTAAAAACTGAGGACTTGACAGACTACTTTTGTTCATACAAGCAGAGTAGCTAACTGCAAATCCAGCTCTGAAAATTTGGGGTGGGGGGCAGAATGATGAATGCCGGCCACTCTTCATGGTGGTGGCTTGAGATTATTTCTCACAAACAGCAGATGACATGGTAAACATGCACCTGAACTAATCCAGGCAGCACGTGGAAGTTACTACAATTAAATACTCCTCTACCACATGGAGAAATTAGGATGGGAGGGGAAATGCTAGGCCACAATCCTTCCCCCTCTTATTCAATTCTTCACACCACAAAGAAACTTTAATATTCAATCAGACATTTCCTTTATGTTGTAACTGAAGTGCAAAAACCAAACACACATTTATTATCTGTTGTTTGTGAGAAGCAGACCTAGAAAAAGCTACTTGTGGCAGGCAGACAGGCAAGTGTTCTTGTCCATGCAGGCCTCTCCAACTATGTATTTTTGTAATGGGAAAAACTGCCTTCTCTTCCTCCTCACCTACAAATGTTGTGACAAGGTGGGGGGAAAGGCTGAAGGAGTAGAAAGTTAAAGTCATGTACAAAATGACATAAAAGGATATTTAACCTAAAAACAGCCTAATCAACAAAAGTACAGATTATGAAAATATACACACATTCTAAGGGCAACACTGTAAACCAAGCTCTTTGGTAAAAGACAAAAGCAGCATTAGATTTCTAAGCAACATTCTGCAGACCAAATACTCCATTGGAGCCTAGTGCACACAAGTTAAGGCAAAGCAGACTATGCTCGACACTCTTACTTCCATCCACCACTCTCTCAACTCAAGCTTTTAGTTTGTACTAAGCTACTACTTAAATGTATAAGCAGCCACTCCCAGAAGCTTGCAGGAGTTTTCCGGGACACACACACCAGAAAGATCACATTTGACAAACGGTTAATCTGCTAGAAGTTTGGTATTAAAACCTGTAATTCTGTTATAGCATTGAGACTTGCAGCACAGCTACCTCTCTAGGAAGTTGTGAATCTCAAGAGGTCACACTGAACATTTGGAAGGCTTTAAGAGAAGAATGAACAACTTTTAGAAAGCAAGGAACCAGAGAAATGTCAGCAGCTCTAGGTGAATCTTGCAACTGCATTCAGGCTGGTCTCTAGGATTCATTTTAAACAGGAAAAACATGTCATCTTCAGAACAGCACAAAGCACAAAGTTGTCTTTAGCCCCCTCTTATTTTAAGAGTTTGTTTAATTCTTGCAGTAGTTTCTTAGCAGCACTGTTGTCTGCTTCAATTTTCAAGAGGCTGTTAATATCTGCTTTGCTGGATTTGTAGTCCTGAAAGTTAAAAAGACAAACAGTATTTAGATATTTGGTATGGGTTTGTGGTGGTATTTGTATTAGCCTAGACTTGCTACTTAAGGAAATAAAACCCACAAAAACTTGAAAAGCAGCAAGAACTCGCACACCTGGAAAAAAGTAATACCATCTCTCTTAGCTGGAAACACACTGGCGCCTCTTCTGCAGGCCTATTTTCTGCTTCTACTGTTTGAAACACCATAGCAACTAACTACTCAGCAGTCTCTGAACATGTTGAATCTCAGGCTGCCTCTTGGCTTAGCTTCTGTCCTCAACTGCCAATCTGCACATAAAAAATATTGCCTGCCTCTTGTGGAGCCAGAGTGTTGTCAATGGCTCAGTTTGCATCCTGCCATTCCTTCCCACTTATCAGACACTAACACATCCTAAATGTGCTGTAGGTTTGGGTTATGATTTGGGATGCCTTCCATGTTCTTAGGTTATTAACTTTGGATTGTTTCTCCCTCAACATGCCACAGAACAAACCAGAAACAAGGTTGTACAATGGGCAGGAAGTGGTCAGAAACCATCTTGTAACTGTGTACTTCTAAATAATACATGGGAAACAGCTCATGAGTTATATCATCATCAGAATTAAGCCAAGAAATGCCTGGGACTGTATCAGGGGTGTATTTTAATTGCATTATAGGTAAACTGATTTGCAGTGTAAGGAATGTTGCCTGGTGAATATTATTGGGATAATTATTGGATTATTTTCTAATGAATTTATATAAGGAACAATGCTTTAAATGTGTGTGTTAAGAAGTTGCAACTCTGCCAAAGATTTAAAAAAGAACTGACTTATCTTAGAACACATATTGCAAGCACCAGACCAACAAGCAACTTATCAGTCCTTACCTTTAAAACAAGCAGGGGTCACGCCTTTTGAGAATGAGGAATGTGCAGAACCCTGGCCAAAACTAAACTCTTGCCTTCTATGGCTGATGCAAATGCCTGGTGCTGGCAAGCTGGTGGTGGAGTGACTTGGCCTGGGAGAGTGAGCTGAATAGATTGACCTCCCTCAGTTACTGGCTTTCTTGTGCCCATGAATCTGCCATAACAACTAGTCTAAAAATTGCCTAGCTTGTTTCCTACAATGTGTTGTTTGTGGGAACTGCCTTTGAAAATGGTTCAGATGTTTCAACTGGTTCAAAATAGGGTATACTCAGATTATTAATTGGGGTCTCCTAGTTCTTTGTCATTCCAGGTTCAATTCACAGTTTCAAATAACTATTTTAAAGCAGGGGCAGATTACCTCTTTCATCCCAAGGACTGAATTCTCTTTCTGGTGTGGCCAAGCAAACAAGAAACACCACACCATCTAGCAGCATGGTTTAGCTTAAAGCTCTCACTGCCAGGAACTAAGGGGGAGGCAGTTCAACCTTAAAGGATGGGCAAAAATGCACAGATGCGTAGGAAAAAGAAAAAAGCACTGCTTATAAAGTATTCTGCAATACGAAACACAATGCTTGAAATAATAAAATGCATCTTAAGAGAACATGTTATTTCTAGCATGTTTAATTATGTGTACAACATAATTATTAAGCATCCCAGGAAGTTCTTTACCTTGAGTTCTTTGTATGCTTGTGCGCGTCTGTAAAATGCCTTGACATTCTTTGGGTCGATCTTAAGGGCTTCTGAACAATCTTGAATTGCTTCCTTGTACTGCTGAAGATTCAGGTAGCAAAGAGCTCTAGAATGTAAACGGTATTTGAAAGTGACTGGCAAAGCAATCCTGAGTTTGGAATTATCTAATTCATGTGATGAGGAGCAGTCAAACAAACGCTGCATTTTCATGCATGTGACTTGGACTGTAGTTCAACTCAGTGCAAGTTTCAAGTCCCCTCCCCTGCCCCAAAAGGTATTTTTTACTGAACTCTTCTTAAACTTAGGAAAGCTTTACATTTGGAATACATTCTACAACAATTCTTCTAAAATGTTTGTCTTTCACATCTTGCCCAAAGCTGACATGGATATAATTATTTGCTTTTATTAGCTGCACTGCTAGAATGTTTTAAAAAAGAGTTGCTTACTACTCATCAGAAATAGTCATTGTTATTGCAGCTGTCTGCACTCTGTGTACTCAGTTGTCCTATCTATCTCACCTAAATTCCTCCAGACCTATGAAGATTGTATATCCTCTTTCAAGTCATACATACAAACAGCACTGTGTACTCTGAACTAAACTGTAACCAGGCACTCCAAATTCTGCATCAAGAAACACTTGCTCAGCACACTTTTCCATAATTTATAATTTCTACTCTGAATTAGTTTTCAGTTTTCCTAGTCATTAGGAGTGGCAAAAAGCTATCTGGGACATTTCCTCAGTACTGGAAATCTTGCTCCCCACCCCTCTGTACCCAAACAATCTTGCTTCTTTTGGCACAAACAGATCTTTAAATCTTAAGAATAATAGACAGTTATTAGAAAATGTAACAGGAGTGTTCTGAAGGAAAAGATTCTATCTGTTTTAAGGTAGGTTAACTTAAAGTTCAATGAAAGGATGATTTCCCATCCCCTCTTCCTTCTGTCCTTTCCTCCTTCTGACCCATAGAAAGCTTCTCTATGGGATGGCCAGAGGCCCGCTTTAACAATGTGGGTTTGGGCAAGAAAGGCACAACTGAGTGCAGGTCTTTGTCTTTTCACAGGTATAGATTAACTTAAGGAGACAAGAATAAAGGCATGTGGAGACAGATTAAGTCCTGTATAAGTAGTGAGGGAGATCTCTTGCCTGCCCTGCTTCCTGGAGGCTCTGTCTAGTTCCATACAAGCCTACAGAACAAGGAAAGACATGTAGACACGTTGCACATCAGTGAAATGCACATGAACACAGATTCTTGAGATGATTGTGTGTTCACAGGACAATTTAAAACTGGCAATCATGAATGATCTCCAATATCCCTACACTATGGTACCGCATCTTGATTTCATTTCTTGGAGGTAGGATGAAGTGTTACTTGTCATTCATTGCACGAGCATTACCTATTAGTGTATGTTGCACATTCCAGTTTATGAAGCTTTAAGCTCTCCGTATACTTTTCAACGGCTTTCTTGTAGTTTCGCTTCTTTACAAATTCATTTCCTTCCAGCTTTAGTGCATTTGCGCGTTCGGTTGCAGCAGCTATTCAAGAAAAACAGACCCATGTAAAAATAGAAGGAACAAGGAACACAATTTTTATAACAAGGAATCACACCATAGATGAAAATTCAGACCTGAATTATCAGGGTTGGATTTCAGGAACTGCAGCCTACTTAAAACAAACTAACTAACCTAAACCATACTTTAAAAAAAAACTTTGATCAAGCTTTAGAAAGCTTAATCAAGTTTAACAAAAACTTAAACAAAAATTGAGATTTCTTCCACTGGCTGTTCAGCAGGGCTTAAGGAGATAAATTCAATAGCTACTGGAACCCATATAGCTGTATAATCTAGTAGCACCAGAACGTATCACTGAGTTTTTGTGATAAGTTTTGGAAATGAAGTTCACTCTGAACAGACCATAGCACCAGGGGACCCAGGAAGCTAAATGGAGTCCTGCATCAGGATGTCAGCAACCTGCCTGGAACAACACACACACACACACACTGGGGCTGGGAGGCAAGTGAGGCACAGTGCTGGTGAGCATTCAGTTTAATGGTCACAAGTCATACAGGCCTTGTTCAGAAGAGCAGCAGCTGAAATAAAACTGCCTCAACTGTATTCCCATATCGGGTTCTGAGAAAGCGACTGTGTGATTTGCATTTTTCTAGATGGATAACACAGTATCAGAGCTAAGTTAAGTTGTATCAGAGCCACAGTATTCATCTCATGAAAAGCAGCAACGGGAATTATCTGCCTGTGTCTTCAATAGGTAAAGTGATTACTTAGGTAAGGTTCTGGGTGTTCTGTTCATACCCATTAAGGCAAAGGAACTACTCACCTTGTTTGGTTACAGCGTCATTTGCTTTGCTTTTGGAAGAAGCTTCTTGGCTTCCTGGAGGAGGAAGCTCCCATCTTCTCTGAGCAGACACAGGAACAGATGGGATGGGTGGCAGTTTCTGGCGCCACTGAAGGCCATCCTTTTCCAATAAAGCCTTGGTCATTCTGGAAAAGGAAACCAAATTCATTTAGCCATCTCCTGACACTTTTCAGAAGCAGGTGGTGAGCTGCTGCAGCTAGGATGGACCTGTTTCACCACTGGCAACTTTTTTTTTTTTTTTGGTATGGCAATAGCATGACCAAAAACAAAACCAAACAAGAACACCAACTGCGCCCGGCAGCCTACGCCGGAGGAGGGCCGCCTCCTCGCTGTGTAAGACCGCGCCGCGCCGCAGGGGAGCCGCTGCCTGGCCGCGTAAGACCGCGCCGCCATCCACCGCCCACTTGGCTGCTCCGCCACGCCCCAGCACGTGTGGCAGGCGTGCTTCGGACGAGGCGGGGGACGCAGGGCCAGCGGCTACAAAGGGCGTCGGCCAAAGGACGGTCGCCACCGTTCAGGTGGCCGAGCAGGGGGCGGGGCTGGCCAGGGGCTTGCGCTTGGCGATGGTAGGCCCTCCTGCTGGGCTGTGAGTGAGGGGTGAGTGTGTGTGTGTGTGTGTGTGTTTTTAGTAGTATTTTAAATCTTTTTATGGAGTCGTCCCTGGCCATGCTGCCGCTTATGTTTCCTGGGGAGCGCACGGGTGCCGCCATTGAGGTGGTTATGGGCAGGGGACGTAACAGCGTTGGGAGCTTAACGTGTCCGCATAGAAGAAGGAGGGACAGATGGCTGACACCTGTCCCTACTTCTGGTTTTGCTCCCAGCCAGAGGGTGCCAGGGAGTCTCGTCAGTCGCCCCTCCGGCCTGACGGTGCTGTTGCTTAATGCCAGGTAATAACAAATCTGCCCTCATCCAGGACCTGATTGTGGATGAGGGGGCCGACCTGGTCTGCATAACGGAGACCTGGGCGGGAGAGGGGGGGGGGGATGTTGCCCTCTCCCAAGTGTGCCCGCCCGGGTATCTGGTCCAGCACTGCTCACGGCTGGAGGGGAGGGGAGGGGGGGGGTCGCTTTGGTATACCGAGCCTCCATCTCCCTCACGGGACTTCCGGTCCCTTCGAGACCAGGGCTGGAGTGTCTCTATTTGGTGTTGGGCGACCGAGACAGACTGGGGATTCTGTTGGTGTACCGCGCACCCTTCTGCCCAACAGTCTCCCTGCCTGAGCTGACGGAGACTGTCTCGGACCTGGTGTTGAGGACCCCCAGGATGTTGGTCCTGGGGGACTTCAATCTCCATGCCGAGGCTAGTCTGACCGGGGCGGCTCAGGACTTCATGGCCTCCATGACGGCCATGGGGCTGTCTCAACATGTCACCGGCCCCACCCATGAACGGGGACACACTCTGGACCTGGTTTTCTCGACGGGGCAGGAAGAGGGTGGTCTGAGGGTGAGTAATTTATGCTTGACTCCCCTGTCATGGTCAGATCACTTCCTGGTGAGGTTTATGCTCGAGAGCGACTTCTCCCTCTGTAAGGGTGCGGACCCGATTATGTGGGTCCGCCCCCGGAGCCGGATGGATCCAGAAGTATTCCTGAAGGCCCTGGGGGAGTTTCCGGCTGACAAGACGGGTGCTCCTGTCGAGGCTCTGGTCGAACTGTGGAATGGGGAGATGACCAGGGCTGTAGACACGATCGCTCCTAAGCGTCCTCTCCCACCGGGCAGAGCCCGCTCTTCCCCTTGGTATACTCCTGAATTGAGGGCGATGAAGCAGGTTGGGAGACGACTAGAGCGTAGGTGGAGGAAATCACGAGATGAATCTGACCGAACACACTTAAGAGCCCACTATCGGGCCTATGCTGTGGCGGTGAGGGCGGCAAAAAAGAGATTCTTTTCCGCTTCCATTGCCTCCTCACAATGCCGTCCGGCGGAGCTCTTTCGAGTGGTGCAAGGCCTGGTCCGTCCAGGTCCAAAGGAAGACCTGATTCCACCCTCAAAGACCCGCTGTGACGACTTTGCCAGGCATTTCAGGGAGAAAATCGCTCAGATTCGTCACGAGCTGGACACCACTATTGATTCAGAGGTTTCAAAGGAGACACCAACGCTGCCGTCTGGTCCAGATTTATTGGATGAATTTCAGTTATTGCGGCCCGATGATGTGGACAAGGTGCTTGGGCGAGTACGTCCAACCACTTGCCTTTTGGACCCTTGCCCGTCTTGGTTAATAAATGATTCCAAGCACGGGATTGGAACCTGGATCTTGGAAGTGGTTAACGCTTCTCTGAGGGAGGGTCGGGTGCCGGCCCCTTTGAAGGAGGCGGTAGTCCGACCGGTCCTGAAGAAGGCGTCACTGGATCCAGAGATGGCCACTAATTATAGACCAGTGGCCAACATCCCGTTTCTGGGCAAGGTGTTAGAACGAGTGGTGGCGGGACAACTCCAAGCACTCTTGGATGAAACTGATTATCTGGACCCATTGCAGTCCGGCTTCAGACCCGGGTACGGTACTGAATCTGCCTTGGTCGCCCTGTATGATGACCTGTGCAGGGAGAAGGACAGGGGGAGTGCGTCCCTGTTGGTTCTGCTGGACCTCTCAGCGGC
This sequence comes from Varanus komodoensis, assembly GCF_004798865.1. Classification (NCBI taxonomy): domain Eukaryota; kingdom Metazoa; phylum Chordata; class Lepidosauria; order Squamata; family Varanidae; genus Varanus; species Varanus komodoensis. The sequence continues at coordinate 4,317,105 of NW_025335889.1, forward strand.
TTTCGATACCATCGACCATGGTATCCTTCTGGATAGGCTTGCGGGATTGGGGGTTGGAGGCACTGCTTTGCAGTGGTTCCGCTCCTATCTCAATGGCCGGTTCCAGAAGGTGGTGTTGGGGGACTATGGCTCTGCGCCATGGCAGCTGTGCCATGGAGTACCGCAGGGGTCCATTTTGTCCCCTTTGCTGTTCAACATATACATGAAACCGCTGGGAGAGGTCATCAGGAGGTGTGGGCTGCGGAACCATCAGTACGCTGATGATACCCAGCTCTACCTCTCATTTTCCACCAATCCAGGTGAGGCAGTGGCTGTGCTGAACCGGTGCCTGGCCGAGGTAATGGGCTGGATGAGGGCCAATAAACTGAAGCTCAATCCAGACAAGACGGAGGTCCTGTTGGTTGGTGGATCGGGCTTCGGAGAGGGTGAATTGAACCTTGTCCTGAATGGGGTTGCACTCCCTCTTAGGGACAAGGTCCGCAGCTTGGGAGTGCTCCTCGACCCAGAGCTTTCACTGGAAGCTCAGGTAACAGCAGTGGCGAGGAGCGCTTTCCTCCAGCTTCGGCTAATTCATCAGCTGCGCCCCTATCTGGAGAATGACTGCCTTGCGACAGTGACACATGCGTTGGTGACTTCCCGTTTGGACTTCTGCAACGCGCTCTACGTGGGGCTACCCTTGAAGACGGTCCGGATACTTCAATTGGTCCAAAATAGAGCTGCCAGGCTGCTGACGGGGACTGGACGTTATGTTCACATGACTCCAGTTCTCCGTCAGCTTCACTGGCTTCCCATTGAAGTCCGGGCCCAATTCAAGGTGTTGGTTATGACCTATAAAGCCCTAAACGGCTTGGGTCCTGGTTACCTGAAGGAGCGCTTACATCCTTATATGCCCAGCCGCCCCCTGAGATCGGCGGGAGAGGCCCTTCTCCGGGAGCCCTCCATGGAAGAAGTTAGGAGGGTGGTTACTCGGAGGAGGGCTTTCTCAGCGGTGGCGCCTAAGTTATGGAATGCGCTCCCCAGAGAGGTCCGCCTGGCGCCGTCGTTATTTGTTTTTCGGCGCCAGGCGAAGACCTTTTTATTTAAGCAGTATTTTAAATGTTAATATTATTGAATTTTATTTGGCCAGGGCGGCTTGTTTTATAGTGTATATTTGTATTTTATTGTATATATTTTAAAATGTTATTTTAAATTTTTTGTTGTAAGCCGCCCCGAGGCTTCGGCGAATGGGGCGGCATAAAAATGTTTTAATAAATAAATAAATAAATAAATAAATAAATAAATAAATAAATAAATAAATAAAGCCCTTTTCTCTGTGCCTGGATTTAGGTACAGAAGAATGGCAGCAGCTTCCTGAGCCACTGCAGTGACTCCTGGAATTGCTCGAAAAGCCATGGGACATCTTGCTGCTGTCTAAGCAATTTTAGTGCCTCAACTGTTTATAGCCAGAGGAGCTAAGTTCCCAACCCCATCTTCATACAGGAAAGAAAGCAGACACTCACTCCCACCTCCAATACCACTACAGTTGTGCTGATCCCATGCTCAGTGTAAGGTATGAAGACTTTGCCATCCTCTCCCTTTCAGGACAAGAACATAGCAAGAACACATGCTGGCTGTTTATCAAGGCCACCTAAGATTTGTTCACCCCCTAAACAGAGTGATCCAGCTCCTTGCCTTGCCTTGCCCCACCTGAAGTTTTATGCTTCTTGATCCAAGCACCATCCCAAAATAGCACAGGTGAGCTATCAGACATACTACCAAGCAATTTTCTCGGTAGCAAATTTTCTAAAAGAAACAGTGTTACATTTGTATACTTTATGCTTGGTTTAAGGCAAGTGCATCCTGTTGCCATGGTAAACAGCTGTTATATAACTGAAAGCTGAGTATGTCAGCTACTTGACCCCAGGCATTCTGCTTTGTATTGGGCAAACTGAATGAGATTAACTAGAAGGAAACTTTAGTCCATGGATTTCAGAGATGTTCTTATACATGGCTATCACACCAATATCAAAGATGATATTGTGCGACACAAGTATAAAATGAATGGTGTATTGAGGGGGAAAGTCTGGAATGGAATACTTAGTGAGTTAGAAGAACCAAAAATACTTTACTTTTGGCAAGCAGCATCATTAATATGTTACTGACCAAACTTTGTGCATCAGATTTTTCTAAATTTAAAACATGGATCCTCAACCTACAGCCCACGGGCCGGATCTGGCCCGCCATGCCCATTTGGACCTGCCGCACACACTTGCCCGCCACCACCCACCTTGCCCTGTGCACGGGGAGGCAGTGGTTTGCTCGCTCGGAGAAAACGATCTCCAAGTGAGCAAGCCGCTGCCTCATGCGCCCGCCTCGTGGCATGTGCCTGCCCCCGCCTTGCCTCCCCTCACCGTGCGCCCTGCCCCAGCACCCGTACGCACTGCTCCTACCCCCTCGCCGGCCCACGCGCACCGCTGGCACCACCCTTCTGGCCCGCGCCCAGCACCGGCAGCTCTCAACTGGCCCCCTGGTGGAAAAGTCTGAGGACCCGATTTAAAACACTGATCAAGGAATTACCTGTTAACGCCATCATGTGCGGCCTGTACAGTGCAATCAACTTGCAATGCAGTTTTGTAGTCCACGTACGCTAAATGGTATCTCTCCAGGGCTTCATAAGCCGCTGCCCGCCTCAGCAGGGGTTTGATCCCAAAAGGAACCAGATCGAGGGCACTACATCAGCAGAAAAGAAGGTAGAGGGTCCTTAGATCATAAAAGTGTGGCAGCAGGTTTGCTCATATTCAAAGCGTATTTGTGTACCCAGCACCCATTTATCTAAGCTTATGCTTATCTGAATGGCTTGGATCATTACTGGGACAACCTACCCTTCCTCAGCCTGAAGTTCACCAGATGGTTTGTACTACAGCTCCCATCATTCCTAGCCAGTACGGCCACTGGACAAAGCAGTTAAGATGTACTGTATTCCAGTGAAGAAGGAAACTGTTCATGTAGGGCTTTCTCTCATCTGTTGTGAAGTAACAAATTTTTACGATCCAGTTTTACATGCAAAGTAGCATACCTTGTGGAGGCTACATCCATATTACAAAATATTTCCAAATACCTGCATTTTGCCTTTCTGTTAGACAAGGACTTACAAGATGCACATAAGAGAATAAAAAGATATTAAGATAAATAGAATACTGTGCTTGTGGTATTATAGGGATGGCCACTGCATCCAAATATGGGTTTTATTTTTTTGTGAAATACACTGAATTGAGAGGATGACTTTCTAATTTGCTGACCATCACAAATTAGTTATCTCTTCTTGTCGGTCCATACACACCAGAATAAGACTTGCAGTGTTATGAAAGCACATTTTGCCAAATTTCTTAGCACCACCTAATAGGATAATGTCATCCTTTATGTCTGCTGTTTTCCTAATGTGTTACAGCCAGGGTGTAATCCTATGCAGTCATGTAGGGCCAAGCCCCAAAGAATGGGCCTTATTTATTAATAAATACATGCAGGGTTGTGTTGAAAGGGAGAGACAGGATCCTGCTCGGCCTCCAAGACAAGTAAAAATCTGGAGACTTGGGAACCTAGCAAGGAAGAGCTTCCATGGGTCAAATGCACAGCTAGAGCTCCTTGTAGGAGGGAAGCAGTCATGCTTGCTGCTGGCTGGGGGCAATGGGTCACCTCCCAGTGTTATTCTTAACCTGCCCTTGCACCCTGCTCCTCCTGGAATTTCAATGATGTAAGAACCAGCATAAAAGATAACTCTCTTCTAGCTAGCAGGGTCAACGTGATCCTCTCTTGCAAGGAGCTATCAGCAGCAAGATGTGCAGTTAGCCAGCTAGCCCATGCCCCAGTGCTTCTAGCTTTCCGAGCCCGCAGAACCAGTAGTGGGAGGCAGCCCTTAAGGGCTTTGCACCGGCAGAGCCAGTCACTTTCTACACAAGCAGCTGCAGGCAGACTCGGTGAGGCATCACCGTGCGTGATCAAGTAGCATGAGGGAGTCATCTGTGATCTAGTCTTTGTTCTCCTCTCCTTGTGACAGCAGAGACTTACTCAGAGCAATCTTTAATACAGAGACTACAGTTCCCATCCTTCAAATAGCAGGCAGCACGATTGGAATAAAGAACACTCTTCTCTTCTGCATTCTTATCTCCTACACAGAAAGGCAAACAATCATCAAGACAGAATTCTAAATATAACACGAAGCAGTAGCTGATAGCAAGACAGAGTGAGGTTTGGTGTGATCTCCCCTTCCTCTATTGGATGCTTCTTGCTGCCTACGGAAAGCTCAGGAACAATTATGGGAGTACAATTCCAAATATATGCCCTGTGCTCCTGCTCTTATTTACTTACAAAACTTCTATAGCAGCCTTCATCCAAGGAACCCAAAGAAGTATATATGGTTCAGTGTTTAATATAATTTACCTCTCATGCAATGTCAATACATCTAGCCTGACAAGCTGTCCCAGAAAACTCACTGAACCAGCAAATCACTATTGTCAGTCACACAAGATGCTATTCCTGCTAGCGCAACCTAATATACATTAGCGGTAGCATGGCACTGAATATTGTCCATGGCCTCTCCCACACCCACGGTATCCTGACATCAGCCCTCTGAGGTAAGTTTGGCTTGCTCGCTGTGTGTGTGTGTGTGGGGGGGGGGGAGAGACTGGCTCAAATTTCTTCGGTGAACTTAGTTATGAGCTTTGGGGATCTGAACTCAGGGTACAACCAGAGCTCAATGGTAAAGCCTATGCTTTACATGCAAAATCTCCCAGGTCCCCCTCTCCCCAACATCCTGGCATCTCCAGATAGTGCTCGGAAAGAGCTGCCTAAAAATCTGGAGCACCTTCTTACATTCCTAAGACCAGCATCACCCACCGTAATACACTGGCTCTCAAACTTCTTTATGGATGTTCCTGTAAGTATGTCTAATGGCCAGTCTGGCTATTGAAACTTTCTTTGCAGTTGAGTAAGGATACTACAAAACAAAATACATGTACCTTCTTCTGTGCATGTGTATATATGTTTTGATGTGTTTCATTTAAAGTGTATAAGACAGCAGGAACCCAGCTGGTGCACATGTATACATTATAGTGGCATTTGGGGAAAAAGTACACATGTGTATGTCTTAATCTTGACAGACAGCACATGTACTTTTGTATCCATTATTTATACCCAAGTAGACAAAAAATTGCATTAGAAATAGTCTTCAAAGGCCCTGGATGATCAGAACTAAATATTTCAGGTGCCACATATGTATCTGTCCTTTTTAGTCCTCAGGAACATAAACTTTTCTGTCCTGCAGACCAGGATCCCTAGCACTATGAAGACCCAAGGGATAGATATTCCTTTTTTAAAAGTCTCCTATCTTATACAAAAGTGTTCAGCATGCCACAGAATGCTGTTCCCTTTCATTTCCTGTAAGAATTCTGAGGCTTTTTACTGTGCCTTCTGCCTCTTCATTTCAGGATGTTTTTGCCCTTCACTTACAAAGTCTTTTATTCCTCACATTAAGGAAGCTCTGAGTATGAAGGAAGATGCGAGTCAAGGCTGAAGCCTTAAGTCACCTTAAGTCCAGGAGGAATGCACAAAAGAGAAACAAAATGAAAAACAGTTGAGTTTCAGTTTCTCTCATTAAGCTGAACATGAATAGGGAAAGGAAACTGATTCAAGCAAGCTGTCCAGCTCCTGGCTCCCAGTCGAAAGCATAACTCTTATTTTCCACTGGTAACCCAAACTCACTCATTGTGACATAACTACTGCAGCAGACAGCTTGCTGACATAATAAGTCCAAGACTCTGGAGGCCTCTTCAAGAGGCTACCAGTAACGTTAACAGCAAGCAACATTATGAAGACTTAAACATCTTCTGCTTGTATGATCACTGAAAACTGCCACATTTGGTGCAGGTAGTCCATGGGCTTCCAATTCCAGGAATATGTAGCATGATGAAGAATGCTGTTCCATGTAAATCCAGAGGACCATAAAGCACTTCTGCTCTGCCTAAGAAGCTGGTAAAAAAGCCCAGAGCACCCCAAACCAGCTAATGGGATGGAGCTTTTATATTCTGCCATCAGGTACTATTTTAAAATATTTTGTATACCCTATCTATGGAATCTTATAGGCATCACTGTGGCCTCTATTTGCACATTTGCACTTTAGGCTCCTCAAGTCAGGATATGACCCTACCATATATATTTGTTCTTTGACAGTATGAAAGAACTTCCATTAGGGAGGATTAAAAGCACCAGGTTAGTGTGAGCACATCCTATTCCTGCTCTGGGAAACCTGAGCTGGGATATAGAACCAGGCCTGACCAATAATCTATTCAGTTCAAAACTTACCACAATTGATAAGATTTTCTCAAAGTTTTGCCTAGCCTTAGCAAATAAACTTTAACTGAAGGTGCTAGGAAAGCTTCACATACACACAACCCTTGATACCCCCAGATGCTGCCACTCTCACTGGGGCTTTCTTAGCCTCAGTTACACTCATCTGTAAGATGGGATTAGTCAGTTAACAGTCATTTTCAAAGCTATTACCATAAAGGCCTTTAATGACTATACAAATTTAAAATAATATACACATGAAATGGCCCAATAATGAAACATGCTTTGAGAGAAGAAACGGCCTGGAAGGGAGGGATTTTGCAACATTCAATTACAAAATTTGCCTAATTTGTCAACATATTTGTATGCAAGAATAGAAACCTAAACGTCCCACAGAAGTAATCTGTGGAAAGGGATAAATAGAGCCAGTGCAGTGCAGCAGTCTGAGCGTTAGGTAGGCATCTGTAAGGTCCAGCTTCTTGTTCCCAGCCACAAAGCTCACTGGGTGACTTTGGGCCAGCCTGACTAACCTACGTCACAGGGTAGTTGTGAGCATGAGACCGAGAAGAGGAAGAGGATTATGTAAGCCGCCTCGGGTCCATTGAAGGAAAAAAGGCGGGATATAGTACATAACTAAGAACGACAGCCCAGGCGCTGCACTCGATCAGCGGCCAGGAACCACGTTATCCGACGACCTGTGCCTTGGGCCGCCGAGATATCCGTCCCAGCCCCCGCGCAAGACCCTTCCTCGCCTTTCCCGGGATCCCGAGGCCTTCTCGGAGGTTCGGCCGCCGCCGCCAGTACCTGCCGCCTCCAGCAACTGCAGCGCCCGGCCGTAGAGCGCGGCCGCCTGGCCGTACTGCCCGTTGCGGAACTGCTCGTTCCCGGCTTGCTTGAGGTCCGCGATCCGCGACGCGGGGGCCATGAGGTCGGCAGCGCCCGAAAGCACCCGAGCCGGTGCCGGCCGCCGGAATAGAAGCCGCGGAGCCGCTTCCTTCCTCCGTGCGCGGCCCAATCAGGGGCGGCCCGCGCCGGCCGGGCTCCTCCTCTCTCTTTCGGCGCCGCCCGTTCGCGCGGAGACCCAACGCCGCAGCCTCGTGCGCGGAGCCTGGCCGGGTGCCGCGCCGCCCGCGCTCGTGCGAGCCGACCTGGGCGCTTGCTGCCAGGGACAGGCGTACCCGTACGCGGGACTGGCTTGCGAGCGCCTCCTTACCTCATGCGGAAAGCACGTTTCGTCTTCCGCTTCTTCCCCACGCTCCCCTTGACGTTCGTGCAAAAGACTTGTAAGGCGCTGTTGCCGGCATGTTTTCCCAGTGAGGCTTCGGTGGCGGTTACAGAGCCGGGCTTGCAGTCATGTACGTACAACTCGGGGTGATGCGACTGATTTGTGTCCGCCCGGAGAAGAGCTTTCTGTGTAGGTTCTGTTTCCTACCTGGTAGAGGTCAGGCAGGCACGAACATTAGGACTGATTGCGTTTTTGGCACCTTCTGAAAGCATCGATATTCCAGGAAGACTTCCCTGGTCAACCAGCCACGGTTTTTACTAATTTTGTGCTAACATACTGGTTTATCCTTTTTATCTTTTTATTAATTGCTCCTGCATTATAATTGCTTTTTATTAATTGCTCCTGCATTTATAATTGTTGTAAATACGTAATAAACCCATTGGGTGTCTCTGTAACTGTGCAGAAGTATGTTTCATTGATTTCATTGGGGCTTATTCCACTCCCAGGTAGCTGTATATAGGATGGGCGCCTAAGATAGGAATCATGGCATTTTCACATGAGGCAAAGGCAGGGATTCTTATGCAAATATCCATGTGAGCAACTATCCATCATTTTAATTAAGTGGAATTTAGCTTCTCATGAGAAAATGGCTTTGATCATATGCACACTTAATTTGAGAGTAAATCCAATTGAACTTGCAGTATAATACTGCCCATTCATTGAGTTCAATGGAATTCCTGGGGAACTGTTTTACTACCCAATTTACCTTTTCCTTCTTTGTTGCTTTTCCTTGTGCACTGTGTAAGCCGTAGGCAGGGGCTTTATTTTATTATTTGAGAGCCACTCCAATAACCATTTGTACTGAAAAGCAGAATCCTTACTCATTTACACACACTCTCCGCGTTTCAGAATTCTGGATAAGACATTTTTCTGTCTAAACATGCACATAACTGCATCATAAATAAATGTGTTTAGAATTGGCAGCTGAGTTACTTTGGGGTGGGGGTAGATAAATTTGAGCCTTTCTTGAGAAACATCACACCCTACCTGCTTAGTAGTTTTAAGAAAGGGCTGCTTTGAGGACAACTCAGGTGAGAAAGTAGGCTCCCCACAACAACCTCTAAAGTGGATCACTAGTATATTTAATTGCCCCAGCCACCACAAACTTCTCTTGCCGCTGGACTGGGTGGGAACTGATACTTCTCAAGTGTATGATTTGGCCCTGGAACCTCAAGTTGCTTATTCCTAAATTTTACATTCATATGTGTTACAATCTCTAAAAAGTAAAGAACAAAAAAGTTTTGGTTACATCTGAAAGATAATATGGTAGGACTGGAAAAGGTCCAGAAATAGGCAACAAAAATGATCAAGGGACTGGAGCAACTTCCTTATGAGGAAAGGTTACAATAGCTGGGACTATTTAAAAAAAAGTGGGGGGAGTAAGGGGAGACATAATAGAGGGGTACAAAATTATGTGTGCTGTGGAGAAAGTGGATAGGAAGACATTTTTCCCTTTCTTAAAATACTAGAAGATATAATACTTGGGCTCATCCTATGAAGTTTATTGGTGGGAGATTCAGGACAGATGAAAGCAAGCATTTCACACAGCACAGAAGGGAATTCACTGCCACAAAAGGTAGTGATGACCACTAATTTGGGTAGCTTTAGGAGGGGATCAGACCAAATCACCAACAGCTCCTAGGAATGATGGCTATATACAGCCTCCAGTACTAGAGGCAATATGCTGATGAATGCCAGGTATTGAAGGACACGAGCAAAAGAATACTATTGCAATCGCACAGAGGGCTCTACCAGCACTTAGAATCAAAAGGCATTGTCCAACTTTTGTGTCTTTCCCTCTTTAATGTTTTTTTTTTTCCTGGTAAGAAAAAAATGTAAAAACCAAAAGCAAACTGATGATGAGAAAGTCTGATCCCCTTATGTGAAAGAATAAAAAGATGCATGTGAAAGCACCCTGAAACACAAGGCATTTAAAAAAAATTGGGATGAAATAGTTTTCTAACAACAGTCTTAAGCACATTAAAGATTAGCAGGTCAATTGTGAATAACCTTTGTTGACAACAGATCACTTCATTATTTATTGATTTCATTTCATTTTAATGCCACTCAGTACCTGCATTAGGTTCATAATGACACAGGCTCTAGTCTGTGCAGAATATGCAAAGAACCTATTTACACATCCAGGCTAAAACAGGCTTTCCCACTCAGGATGTAGCTTTCAAACTGACCAGAGTGCCAGGTAAGAACTTCTATGGGGTGGCCATGTTAATATTTTATGGTCTTGAGACACCTTAATGTCTAATGTTTGTGGTGGCTCAAGCTTTATGCCACCATTAAAGTACCAAAAGACTATTTGAGCCGAGTAGCTTGCCTTTAAAGTGACAAAAGACTCTAAGAGTTGCTGTCAGACTAAGAAAGCTGTCCTACTGGATAGAGCCTTGTTAAGCTCAGTGTTCTTAAATGCCATCAAGTCATCTCCAATTTATAGTAACCCTATGAATTAATGCCCTCCAGAATGTGCTGTACTGGACGGCCCTGCTCAGCTGTGACTTCCATTATGGAATTGATCTCTCATATGTGGTCTTTCACTTCTTCTGCCTTTGACTTTCCCTAGCATTATTTTCTTCTCCAGTGAGTCTTGTCTTCTCATAATGTGCCTGAAACATGTCAGCCTCACTTTCATCATTTCTGCTTCCATGGTAAGATTGTCTGTTAATCCAGGCTATTTGCAAAGCTCTCATCCAGCTTTTTTCCCTGTCCAGCTTTCACACCTGTACATAATGTTCAAGAAAATGTGCATGATCTTGACCTTGGTCTCCAGTGAAACACCCTTACACTTGATGATCTTTTCTAGTTCCTTCATTAGGCTCAGTCTATTCTATGAAAAATTATTTCACAGTACGGCTATTAAGCCAGCTGCAATCCTTTGCATGTTTACTGAGAAATATTTTTCACTAAGTTCAATGCACTTTTTTCCCCTAGAAAGTGGCTTTAGGGTTGCCACCATACAGTACAATCCTAAATATGTTGAGGTAGAAATGTATGCCTTAGAAAATGTTTTAAGCTGCAGTTTTACTGCAGAATGCTATGGACATATACTGAGAAGTATATCTGCCCCCTACCAGTTCAGTGGGGCTTAGTTCCAAGTGTAAATGTAGATCGGACTGTAATCATGCAGTGCAATCCTATGCTTGCTTACTTGGAGTTCTATTAGAAGTGGTTACAATAGTGGACTAGGATAGGGCACATGCAGGTTCATATATCCACTCATCCTTGAAGCTTGCTGGGTGAACATGGGTCACTATTGCTTTCTTTCAGCTCAGTGTAAATCACAGCTTGTTAAGAAAACAAAGGGAGGATAAGACCCTGTATGCAGCTTTAGCTCCTTGGAGGAAATGTGGGGTAAGTGTGGTGTGGTAGTTAAAAGCACAGATTGCGACTCAGGCTATCTGGTTCTAGTCCCTGCTCTGCCACGGAGCCAATTGGGTGATTTTGGGCCAGTCACACTCTCAGCCCAGTCTACCTCACAGGGTTGTTGTGGGGATAAGATTGAAAGCATCAGAATTATGTGAACTGCTTTGGATTCTTTGTAAGAAAAAAAGTGGGATATAGATAATTAATCTAAGTAATAAATATGGCTTACTTGTGCAAATGATTATAGTCTTTCATGGCGACCTTAAACATGACTAGTCAGAAGTCCTATTGAACTAAATGAAACATTTCCTAGGTAAGAGCCACCTAGAGATGCCAGTGGTGAGATAGGCGGTATATAAATATTTAAATAAAATACAGGATTATTGCCTTTGGGGATAGACGTGCCTGTGCCCACCCCCACTCGTACCTCCCTTCCCTTCAGGTGCCAAAACCAATAGCCTAATCCGTGGCACTACCTATACACTTGGAAAAGGAACCAAGGCTGCCCTTTGCTGTTGAGCCTCAGGCAGCAAAATCTCCCCGCTGCTTAAAAAGAAGCGCGCGCGCGCGCGCGCGCACCTCCCCGCGTGCGTTATGGGGAGCAATCTTATGCCTGCGCAGACAGAAAAAAAAGTCCGTAACTCCTACGACGCCCCAGCCAATCACGCTGAGAGGTGCAAGGACTTCCTCCCCCAACACCGGTCGAAACAAGTATGCGCTCGCGCCTTAGATGCGAACGGATGTAGTGCGGCATCTGAGAAGAGTCCGGGGCCTCGCCACGCCCACCCAAAACACCGGCGGAGTTACTGCCAAGAGCCGCGAGGCCACGTGGGCCGCCTCGCGCTCTCCTTCCCCCCCCGCCGCGGCGCCTGGCTGCCAGCCCGGGGGCGGGGCCCGCGAGAGCTGCGGGCGCGCGAGGCGGAAGTGCCCGTGGTGCTGGGGAGGCGGGGCCGGCGCCTTGCTCAGGGCTGGTGGAGCAGAAGGCGAGCGGCGCGGGCGGGGATGGCGCGCCCTTGAGCGGTGGGGCGTGCGCCGACCTGCCCCTTCTCCTGCCGGCTCTTCCTCTTGAGGCTATGGAGACGGTGCAGCTGCGCCATCCGCGCCGGTAAGGAGCCGGAGTTTGGGGGCCGTGCTTGGTGGCGTGATTAGGGCGGTGGTACAAATGCGCTCGAGTCGTCGGGGTGGCAGGGGATGGCGACATGGGTGTACTTATTCTTTCTTCCTCTTAGGGCCTTCCCCCTCTTAGCTGGAGAACGCGCTCGTGTCATTGCTCTGCCCGTGTTTGCTGTTCAGGGTTCCCACGCACACGGTAGTGTTGTTGCTGCTGTGCAAAAATAAAGGAGTAGAACCGAGGGGTTTTCTTCTTTCTTTGGCGGGGGGAGGGGTCTTTTGGAAGTTACTTCTCTGAAGTGGAATCTTAGCTTCTGAAGGGGATAATCGGAGTAGCTTGCTTCCTTTTGTGGCGCTTTTATGATTCTTTTTTCTTAAAACTAACTGCTGGTTTGGTTAAATAGCTGGAAGTGTGATCACGTTAGTGATTTGGTGCTAGTTTCTGAATGGGAATGGTTTACAGTGTTTCCTGACTCAAGACCTGGTTCTGTTCTTTAACGTCGACCTCTATATATGATCATCATATAATAATTATTGTTGCATATATGAACCTGATTTTCTGATGCATGTTTTTAAAAACCTAAAGCCAAAAATAAAAGGTGACTCGATTAGTGCTTGGGATGGGCAATTCTGGGAGTTTGACTATTTTTGCTTCCCAAACCTGCCACTGCATGGTCTTCTGGGTAACCTTAAAATTTGAGCTGTGGTGGGGGGGTTGCTGTCAGTAGTGCTATGAAGCACCAAAAAGGTCAGATTTAGCACATTTGCTAGCTAAATTTGGCTCTTCTGGAGCTTTGTTTTTTTCTCCCAGGGGGCAGAGAGTGACGGGAGTAACAAACCTTAATTCCATTTATAGGCAACTGTCATGTCAGCTTGTTGACTAGTACCACTTTCTTGAAGTGATTGCTGTGGTAGAAGCTCTTCAAACTCTTAAGCAGGAATCTGTCCCCAGCAGTTGAAATTCCATGGGTTGACTATGGGAACTTGTGCATGCAAACATGTGCTCATCTTTTGATTTATGGGTCATTCTCCAGTTGAAGGCCAAAGGGATGGGCAGTAAGGTAATAGGCCTTCAGTAAGCAGAATATACTATTTGCCTTGAGAGCCATTTTTTAGTAGAACGGAAAAGTACACAGCAAATAAATGAATAAGATCTTGCTTAAATGCAAACTATTTCCTACAAAAAAAGTGTTTCTAACATAAGAATAAATAATGCACAGCAGTCACAAATTCATGCCTTTTGCTCTGTGTAGGAAATGCGTTAGGCCCAAATAGGAAGTGTTGATCTCTATTTGCTAATTTATCAGGGTAGTAAGCAGAAGTGAGTAAGGGAGTCTAGAGATGAAGAAGGATGTAAGAATTTTGGATAGCAAAACTTAAAAAAAGCCTAGTCTCTTCCTCTTTACATGAGTTTAAATGGTCAAGTAATATTTTTGAGTATTCCAAAGGCTTATTGTATGCTTGGCCGAGGGTGCTTGTGAATTGCACAGTCAGCTTACTGAAACAAAAAGCAATGGCTTAGCTTTGGGTGTAAAAATAATTGAATCAGAGATAAAAGTTTAGGTCAAACTTTCAGAACCTGGTGGATTGGATCTTTTGTGGATTGAAGGTGTCTTTCTCAACAGCCCATTCTATGCAAAAAAGTCTCCTCACCTTGTGTGTTGCATTTTGGGGAGGGGGGGAGAGCGCACTTCTGTCACCCTAGTTGCATGCTCCTAAATCAAATAAACCTACATTGTTTCTTATATTGCCCCCAAACCTTTACTAGGCTTTTAGTAGCAATACTGCTCTGAATGAACAAACGTAGAAATAGAGTTTATAGATCTATTTCACCCCATTTCTGCAATCAATCTGCAAGTTAAAAACTGCAGAAGAGTGTGTTATGTTTGAATATACATATATGCACCTGACTCTTAAACATACAGCTTAATCTAAAGTACAAATTTTGGTATGCAATTTTGAGCTGAAAACTGTATCCTAGTAACATAGAAACAGAGTGCGTTAGAAGGGTCCTCCCTGGCCATGTGCATGCCCAGCCTGTCCTTGAACACCCTCTCCGATGGGGCTGCAAACACCTCCAGTGGAAGCCCATTCCATACCCTTGGGGTCCTAACTGTCAGGAAGTACTTCCTGGCATCCAAATTGAACCTTGTCTCCCTGAGCTTTGCTCCATTGGAATGTTTCTTGCCCTCTTCCACAGGGGAAAACAGGTCTCTACCCACATCTGTGTGGCAACCCCTCACGTAAACAAAAGCATTATGACATCTCTAAGCTAACAAAGTTGTTATGGCTTAAGCTTTTTGGACATCTTTCCCTTCATTATCATCCTTTACACCAGGGGTACTGAACCCCTTTGAGAGAGGGGTGAACTTCATTTTAAAAAGCTCCTGGAAGCTGCATTTAAGTGCTGGATGTGTCCAGGGGGAGTGGGGCTAAATATTTCACGTCTTAATTTACATTTGTTACTGCCAGCATCTAGGCCTTAAGAGAGGTATTAAGAGCTTTTAGAATTGGAGGCAAACTGTACATCAAGCAGGAAACCACCTATTAGCAGGTGGGGCATCACTGTCTGGGGGACCCCAGAGGGCTGTACGGAGTCCCAAGCTGGGCCAGCTTTGGTTGCTGGGTTTGAAGTTCTCCAGTTCTGCTTTATGTACTCTGGAAGAAAGCTGTTTCTGCAGAAAGCACTACCAGGTGTACAGCTGTGGAAGTAGAACTAAATATAGCTGAGCATTTGTCCTCTCCCTTCCCATTAGCTGAAGCACAGTTCTGTGAAGTTTGTCCCAGCAATATGTTTAAGAGCACTGTTCTAATGCAGGGTTAAATTTGGCATTTTAATTTATTTCTGGTTTGACATTTTTAAGGAAGTCATTTTAGACCATTGTGAGGAAAAATGACTCAAAGGCTCATTCAAAACAAATGAGTCCCCAAAGAGACAAATGTCAAGTGGCAAGATGTGTTTTACATTTGTATATACTATAGTTATTTTTAAACTAGAAAAACTTTAGGATGTGTAATGCTTTTGCTGCATAATATGATAGCTGGTGATAGACACTGATAGTGCATGGTGAAGTGTATGTGATGGAGAGCCGCAGAGTGGTGGTTAGTTGTTGGACAGGAGACCTGGGAGATCCTGGTTCTAGTTCTCACTTAACCATGAAGCTGACTGGGTAAGTTTGGGCCATTTACAGACTCTCGGCCTAACCTGTCTGACAAGGTGGTTGTTGTAAGGATATAAATGGATTTGGAGGAGAACTATGTAAATCCCCTTGGGTCTCTCACAAGGGTCAAAAAAGCAGGATATAAATGCAGTGTAATAATAATTCAGTATCTTCCAGCTTTAATTCCAGGGTACGAAGATACTCATTGTTTGTCTGAGGGGACCAGTTTAATCAGTTGCTAGCCGTCTGCCATTACACTGCAGTCTACAAGTGAATAACTCTGGTCATGAAACCAACCCCTTCAGCCACTCAAGTTCCTGTTGGGTTAGAAGAGCTAATGAAGATGTGCAGATACTTTTTGTCTCGGTTTTTTTCTGGAGCATTGCATGAACAAAAAAAGCCTGCTTCCTTTGTTCCTTTGTGGTGTACAGAGAAGTACTTTTCTTTTTTATTCCCCTTGCCATCCAGTAGCATGTATACTGACCGTGTTTCCTATGTATTTATGACAACATTCAAGAAAACTGCTTTTTTTTTACTTATTCTTGAATCTGTTTGAGTTACTCATTATTGCAGACCAGCTAATCAGTATTTCAGTTATGTTATCACTGCTCATCACGGTTCAGTGTTTGCTTTCACATTTTATAAACACTTTCCAACAATGAGATGAGTCTGTTAAATATAAGTATGCTTAAATTTTACTGTCACAAAGCCCTAGTTTATAATAACATGCAACAAGTTTGAGTAGGGTAGGGACACTGGCTTGTTGGTTGCCAATCGTTTAACTTGGTTCAGTTGCACAATGAAGCCAAGAGAAGGAAACATGTACAATGCATATATATGTGCATTGTTTCAGTATAACAGTACTTACAAATGACTTTGCTGAAGTTGCTATATAGGTGTTTTGTTCAAGGGTGGGTTAAACTCAATTTATAACTTGGGCTTTGTAATTAGAATATAATTCCTTTCTTTTTAAACTAAATTTTATGCTTTAAATGTCAGGGTTTTTTCCCAAGTGAGTGGCTGAGACTGAAATATGAATTCAGTTTTTATGGCTGGGTTCACAGAACACAGCAGCCTGTTCTCAAGGTTGAGTGTGGGTTGTGTGGTTGGGTTCACACAGAAACCAGTCCATAGTTCAATAATAGCCCATGGCTCAGGTACAACTCACATTCAAGCCATCCCATACTCAACCTCGGGTATATGTTGATGTCCTCTGTGAACCTAACCAGTGGCCTGGTTTATACAAGCACCATGGCTTAAGCATGGTGGGGTTTAAGCCATGGTGTGTGCTTTTGCTTCATTACGCACCTAGGCACAGTTTGCTGTTTGGCTTCAGATGACATAGCTAGGTTGACGGAGAAGCGACCTTCAAATAACACATGATCTATTTGGGGGTTGTTTTTCCCTCAGACAAGCCTTCCTCCAGGCTCTCGCTGACCCACCCAAGCAGATAATTAGCAAATTGGGCCTACAGTCCACTGCAGCTTAAGTCACTGTGGTTTGTTTAAGCTTCAGTGATTATGTGAACCAGTCTAATGTGAAGTTAGCTTCTAAAATTCTTGCATAGTATTTTGACTTTCCAAACTGTTGCCCTGCTTTTGCTTAGTGGTTGTGTGTGTGGGTCTGTGTGTGTGTGGGGAGAGAGGGAGAGAGAGACTCAAATATGAATTTTATTAATATTCCTTGCTACCTGGGAAAGGTGATCTAGCTGTTGACTTCTCTTTCAAACAAGAGGAAATACTGTACTCTTAGTGCTTAAAGCTGAAATTAGCTTTATATTTCATCATTTCCTGGCTTGTGTTCTCTGTGAAATCTGCACAGCATAGCTCAAATGTTCTATCTTTGGTTTCAGGCAGCTAAGGAAGTTAGATGAAGATAGCTTGACGAAACAACCTGAAGAAGTGTTCGATGTGCTAGAAAAACTTGGAGAAGGGTAAGTATATTACCCCCCCCCAAAAAAAACCCCAAACAACAACAAAAACCCCAACCAAACATGAAATGCTTTCACAATGTAATGAATGCATTAAGCAGGAAAGCAGAAATTTGCTGGATGCTTCTTGTAGGAGGTAAAATAGCTGGTCATATAGTTCAAAATCCAGTGAAGTAAAGTAAAAATAAGCATAGAGCTGTGCCATTGTTAACTTTGGGAAACAAAATTCTACTTTTACTGTCTATAACTACATGCACAGGGCTTTGTTGTAGGTCTGAATTGCTCTCTGTAAATTGTTTCAGGTGCCATTAGTGCGGGTGATTATCATTACAATCCAAAGATTTATTTTTGCTGTTACTTTGAAGGTGCTGCTGTTTATGCCGAAACAGTATTTTAAAATCAAATTACAAAGATGGGGCAACACTTAATCTTTTCCATCTCTCACCTCCCTTTACATTTCTCATTCTTATAATTCTGTAGATAAGCTTGATAATATGCTGGCAATAGATGGATAAGTGCTAGATGAGAAAGATGCCAAAATTGTTCCAAACATGCTTCTAAATTTCATTTCTAATTTGATTTTCATATTTTTGATGAGCTGCTTTATGGTTGTGGCCCCATAGTCATCTCAGCAAGTTGGAAGACTGTGTTAAAGCAGACTTTTAATATATTGCTGTTTTTTCCAATTCAATAAGCATTTGCTTTCAAATTATACCATAGTTGGTGGTGTAAAATTAGTTCTTCGTCGTGGCCCCTGTGCAGCACACATATGGGTTCTGCGCCTGCACAGTGCCTTTGGCCGGAAGATTAACAGCTAACGGTTTTTGGCGGGAACTCCGCTTCCCCTCCCCCCTAGCATTATATGAGGAGCGGAGTGTCCGCCATTTTCCAGTCTTTGCGACCGCCGTTCGTTGTGCCTAGTGCCGCTTCGCTCTCGCTCAGATTGTTACTTACCTTCTTGTTCGTCCGAAAATCTCTCTCTTTCTCTTACCAAGTTTATATCCCATGTTCTCGCTGTTAGTATTTCACTTATATTTCTTTAACTTTGCACCATTTTTTCTTCTTTATCGTTCCTATTAAAAAAAACCAAAAATATTACTTTCCCGCTTTACTATCTCCTTTTTTCTTTTTTCTACGATGGCGCAACGGGCGGCGTTCCATAAGTGCGGAAAATGCGGTTCCAAAATGCCCGCCGCGGACCCGCATGATCTGTGCCTCCTTTGTTTGGGGGAAGGGCACAGAACCAATAAGTGCGGCCATTGTTTGGTCTTCTCTAAACAGGCGAGGAAGAACAGGGAGAACCGCCTCTGCAAACTCCTTTGGGATCAGGCTCTCCTCCAATCTGATCGGCTGGTGGCTAAGCTTTCCACTGTAGTGGCCCCACCCGAAGGCCGTCCAGCTTCGGCTGACCTGTCGCAACGTCCGGCCTCTTCCTCCATTGCTCCACCCTCACGCCCTTCTGAAGAAGGTGCTCATGCTATGGCCGATCAGTCTGTTTCCTTGCTGAAAAGCAAAAGGAAAAGAGAAAGCACAGCGACTCAGATAAATACCCTGTGCATAAGAAGGCCAAGAAAGATAAGACGGGCAAGCCGGTTAAGAAGCCGAAGAACCCCGAGCAGGCAAAACACCGTCACTTGGGCTCGGCCTCTTCCTTGATTCCAATACCTACTTCGGAACCGATTCCCTCGGTCCCGACCATCCAGGCGGCTATGAGAGTAACCCCACCGGGCTCACCGCGCCGGCCGGCAGCCGAACCCATTATGGATTTGAGGAGGGGTTCTATCTCTGATGGGGAAATACAAGACTCCCCACCTAGGGCTCGATCACCAACCCCGATGCCTCCGATCCCGATGGATACTGAGATCGCCATCTCCCCTCCAAGAAGCCATAGAAGCCGTTCCTCGGATGCGAGGTCTGATGATTGGTACCACTCCAGGTACTCCTCTGCTCTGAGACGGGAAGAGTACCACTCTACAGCCTACTATCCAATCTCTAGGGGACAATCTTCACCATCAGCGCCTCGGCAGCGTTTCCATTCAACGCCCAGAGACGCCCCAAGAGCACCATCTAGAGAGAGTGGCAGATCGGAGTCTCCAGGAGATTCTTCCTCCAGTGTACCACCCCCCTACTGGATGGAATCCGAAGAGTCTGAGGCTGACTCAACCTCGCCGGATGCTGTAGTTGCTTCCCAGGGTCCGGGGTCACCTGAGGAACCGTACATATCGTTTAACGATCTGATGGCCAGACTAGTGAGATCGCTCGATAAAGAAGCCCACCAACAGCCGGGACCGAGCACTGATCGTTTTTATGATGTGGTTAGAGGTGAACGATCCACATCTATTGCCTTGCTGTTTATTACAACCTTACGGCAGGCAATGACCCAGCCATGGGACCTCCCAGCTAATCCACAACCGACCTCTCGTAAATACGAGTCCATGTATCGGGTGCGGGAAGAGGACATCCCATTTCTTCTCTGCCACCCCAAGCCGAATTCGGTTGTTGTAGAATCCTCTCAGGGTCGGGAAGCCCGTGGACACACCTCACCTCGTGACAAAGAGGGTAGAAAAGTTGATTCTCTCGCCTGCCGGGTATATGCAGCTTCGGGCCTTGGTTTAAGAATCTCCAATTACGAGGCAACCCTGGCGCGTTACCAATATTTCCTGATGCAACGCCTGGACGCCATCATCGATACTCTTCCGGGAAACCAGGGCGAACTTGCTAAGACTTTTGTTAAGGAAGCTGTGCAAGTGGCGGTGCAACAGCTTTCTACCACGAGGCACCACGTGGACTCTGATTCGAGGTCGCTGGTCGGTGCAGTTTCCCTCTGCAGGCACGCCTGGTTGCGTAATTGCAATTTTCCAGATGAGATGAAGCAGAGAATTGAAGAGATGCCGTTCGACAGTTCCGATCTCTTCCATGCAAGGACAGACAGCAAATTGAAGAAAATCCATGAATCAAGGATGGCTGCCTGTCGTATGGAATTGCAATCTCTACCCCGACGTAAGTGGTCATGGTCACATCCACAGTACCGTCAACAGTTTCCGCCTCGGCAGCAGCAACCACATCAATGTCAGCAGCGTCGCAGACAACAACCGCCACAGCGCTTCCAACAGGGCCACCGCCATTTCGATACAGACAGGCGACAGCGCTGATGTGACGAGCGAACCTCTCCTCTCATTCCAACTCCCCCCTCCCCCCTCTCATTTGGGGATCGACTGAAGAGTCGACTCTCCATTTGGGAGTCCATCACATCTGATGGATGGGTGTTATCTATCATCCAGCACGGATATGGAATTGAATTTGACGTTGTACCATCAGCGAATCCTATTCGATATACTCCGACTTCTTTGGTACTGTTAGACGAGATGCACCAACTCCTCGCTAAAGGAGCTATTTGTCGCCTGTCGTTAACGGAAGGATTCCACGGATTCTATTCCAGATACTTTACGGTTCCGAAACGAGATGGGGGTCTAAGACCAATACTGGACTTGAGAGCTCTCAATAGATTTATAACACCAAAGAAGTTTCGGATGACTACACTTCAAAGTATTCTTCCGTTGCTGGGAAGAGGGGATTGGTTCACCTCATTGGATCGGAAGGATGCGTATTTTCATATTTCAATACATCCAAGTTATAGGCGTTTCCTTCGTTTTGCGGTGGACTCTGAAATCTACGAATTCAATGTGCTACCGTTTGGATTGGCCATTGCACCAAGAGTTTTTACGAAATGTATGGCCCCTGTCTGTGCACACCTTCGATTACGTGGAATTCGGATATACCCATACCTTGATGATTGGTTGCTGGTTGCCGACACAGAAGCAGGACTTTCATCTGCTGTTGAGTTTACATGCACGATCTCGGACTCTGTATTAATCAACGGAAATCTTCCCTTCTCCCTACGCAGGTGATCAACTTTATCGGAGCCCGACTGGATTCGACGTTGGCAAGAGCCTTCCTTCCTCGGGACAGACGACATGTGATTGCTCATTGCATCGCTCGGATTCAACAAACAAGAACTGCTCCCGCCCGGTCTATTCAGAGTCTGTTGGGTCACATGTCTGCTTCCATTGCTGTAGTTCCACATGCCAAACTCAGGCTACGTCCCCTTCAACTGTTCTTCAATGGGGTGTTTCGACCACAGATAGACCCCCCTACCAAACGGATTCGACCCCCGGCTTCCGTTCTTCAGTCCCTGTTATGGTGGATAGACCCAGCCAATCTAACCATAGGCGTTCCATTCCGACCTTGGTACCCTACAATAACCCTCGGTACTGATGCGTCTCTACTGGGATGGGGAGCAATCTGTTCCGATTTATGTAACCAAGGGATATGGAGTCAGCGGGATTGCAGGAACCATATCAATTTTCTGGAACTTCTTGCCGTTTTCAAAGCCCTTCAATCATTCGAGGATGTGCTTCTGCACCAGGTCGTCCAGGTGACCTCGAACAACATGGTGACAGTCTTTTATTTAAACAAACAAGGGGGAACCCAATCCTGGAAACTAGCCTGCCTGGCCATGCAGATTTGGGACTGGTGCATACCGAGAGGTATCACCCTTGTGGGAGTGCACCTTGCAGGCACGGAAAATACAGATGCCGATCTCTTGAGCAGACATATGTCGCGGTCCCACGAATGGGAGCTAGACCATCCGGTTCGCAACATGCTATTTCACCTATGGGGCCAGCCAGACATCAATCTGTTTGCCACGCAACGGAACAGGACATGCACGGCATATTGTTCCAGAGTGGGAGTGGGTCAGGACTCCCTCGGGGACGCTTTCATGATTCCCTGGACAAACATGACTTTTTATGCTTTCCCTCCGATCCCACTCATCATGAGAGTGTTGGCAAAGATCATTCACGAAGGGGCCACAGGGGTACTGATCACCCCCTGGTGGCCTCGCCAACCATGGTTCTCAACTCTCCTTCACGTCTCCAGAGAAGAGTTTCTCCAACTCCCTCTTCTTCCATATCTCATTATCCAGAGGGAGGGCGCAATCCGTCACCCAGGTTTGCTATCGCTGAAACTGACTGCATGGAGGATACAATGATCGCCTCTAGTACAACGGTATTGACACCACAAACTGTTCCAACTATTCCTGCTCAGCAGAGTCTACACCCAGACCTACAGTATATCCTCGAATCTGCGCTACGACCATCTACTAGGAAGTCGTACGCGGCAAAATGGCAGAAATTCTCTAACTTTGCCAATTTACACTCTTTTCTGGCCCCTTCAGCTTCTGTTTCACAGATACTTCAGTTTCTCTTTGAATTGCATCAGTCTGGACTCAAACCCTCATCCATAAAGGTTTATACAGCGATTTTGCATTATCGGGGAACTATACATGGCCTCTCCATCTTGGCTCAACCTCTGATTAAAAGATTTTTAAGAGGATTGAGTAATCTACATTCAACTATAAGACCTCTAATGCCCACCTGGAGTCTTTCGGTGGTTTTACAAGCACTGACTCGACCACCTTTCGAACCCATGGCAACGATCGATCTACACCTTGCTTCATGGAAGACGGCCTTCCTTGTTGCAGTAACTTCAGCCCGTAGATCATCTGAACTCTGCGCCCTTCGGGTAGACCCCCCTTTCCTAAATTTTCCTAAGGAAAAGGTGGTTCTTCAAATGGATCCGTCTTTACTTCCAAAGGTCGCTACTTCGTTTCAAATGCAACAGGAGATTGTTTTACCGGCATTCTTTCCGACCCCTTCGAATCCGATAGAACGATCTCTACATATGCTGGACGTTCGTCGTTGCTTAGCTTTTTATAGGTCCAGGACTGAGTCTGTTCGGCGTTCCAATAGACTTTTTGTGAAATATTCAGAACATGATCTGGGTTGCCCAGTCACCTCACAACGTCTTTCGAAATGGATAGTAAATACAATTGTCCTATCTTATCAGTTGGCTAAGTTGGACTTACCATCTACTCCAAGAGGCCATTCTGCAAGAGCTGTTGCTGCTTCTTCGGCCTTTGCATCAGGAGTCCCGATAGAAGACGTGTGCAGAGCAGCCATTTGGGCTACTCTGTGTACCTTCGCCAGACATTATAGACTCGATGTCCGTGCCAGACAGGATTGCTCTTTTGGCAGAGCTGTTCTTTCTTCTGTCCTTTGTTGATGACACCTCCCTCCTCCATTTCGGGTAAGCTTGCTATTCTACCCATATGTGTGACTGCACAGATGGCCACTTGAAGAACATCAGTTACAGGTAAGCAACCTGTTCTTCTTCATCGTGGCCTCTGTGCAGTCACACAACCCACCCTCCGACCCCGCTTGGTGTCATGGGTGGTCCGACTATTTTCTGTGATACTATGATATCTTTTTTCCTATGTGTCGTACCACTACTGAATTTGGATTTCTTGTCATTCTGACAAACCTTTTTTATTATACAACAAACACCGGTCTTTCAAAGACTGGAAAATGGCTGACACTCCGCTCCTTATATAATGCTAGGGGGGAGGGGGAGCGGAGTTCCTGCCAAAAACCGTTAGCTGTTAATCTTCCGGCCAAAGGCACTGCACAAGCGCAGAACCCATATGTGTGACTGCACAGATGGCCACTCGAAGAACATCAGTTACAGGTAAGCAACCTGTTCATTTGGAAATGAAAAACCAAGGGCATTTCTCATCGTGATGATGGATTACAGAAGTTGCTGTTGATTACACCTTTATAGATTGCTGTGTTGAGGCTCATGGAGATTGGGTATAGTGTTTTAGAACTGTAAGCCACAGCAACCACAGAAATGAACTTTCTGCACAGGCACAAACATCTGTTACAGGCCTATCTATTATTCATCCCCAATACTCTGTATAGATTGCACTTTGAACAGTTTTGGATATGGATATTGATGAATCAGAAGGCATCATGTTGTAAGGAGGCAGTGTGGATATTATTAACGCAACTTCTGGAAAGACATTGTCACCATCAACTTTCTTGATCAGGGTACTTGGTTTTGAAGGGAGATTTTGAATCACAGAGGTGTAGATGTGTGGCCCACTATTGAATAAGCTCTAGATAGCATGTGAAGTTGCTGGAAGAGCTCAGACTGGTCATCATGGTGATCAGGAAGAGCTTTTAAAGCAATTTTCATTGCAGCAGCAATAGCAGCTTCTTCTGCCATAACTGAATTCTCAGCACACAGGAGGTGAGCTAGCAGTCATGTATTGTACTGCTTTAGCTATAGAAGCAGGGCAAATTGAAGGAGAAATTGAGGTGATGGCAAAATGAAGGAAGGATGAAACTTGGAGTCAATGAAGAATACATAGCCAAATTAATGTACAAAAACACTTCAGCAAAGCAGAGGAAATGGCCACAGAGCCAAGCTTTATAATGCTGATTAAGCATGTGGGAAGTTGTGGTGAGAACATTGGTCAGTAAAAGTATTATCTGGGGTGGGGAGCCTCCTGTTGCTGCCACAGCAGGAGAACCACACTGGCCAGCCTGCTGAAGCAAACAGGGCTTGGTTCATCCACCAAGTTTTTCCATTTGTTTTGCTACAGATACCTGCAGAGCAGTAGGTGATAGTTTTCATATAGGTGAACTAGGGGTGTGTTAATAAATTTGATCAAAGAGTGGGAAAGTAGTGAATAAGTGGGTACTTTATGCAAATTGTTTCCAGCTGTATGTTCCTTGATGTTGAAAGAGTTACGGGTTTCAGGTTTAAGTTTACATAAGTTCTTCAGTGTGTGGGGACACCCACATAGAAGTCATGCATCTTGGCTTGTTTTGTTGGTTCTTTGATGTTTCAAATCATTCTGTTGTTGTTTCAGGTCCTATGGCAGTGTATTCAAAGCTATCCACAAAGAAACTGGCCAAGTTGTTGCAATTAAGCAAGTTCCTGTTGAGTCTGACTTGCAGGAGATTATTAAAGAGATATCCATAATGCAACAGTGTGATAGGTAAGTGCCAGGATTCAGTGTTTTTACTTATCAGTGGTGAGAGTTCCTCTCTGATTTTGCTCCATACTTTTAAAAATCCAACATGTGGTAGAAACACAGTTCTCCCTTCCATGGCTTCTGTCCAGCAAGCTGGATTTTTGTAGGAAGAAAAGGGAAACATGTCCTTCCATTCCACCTCCACAGTTCTTTGAGTCGAAGGAGAGAAAAGGAGAGAGTGATAGCAATCCCTTCTTGATGCCATTGTTTGCAAATCTTATAGGAAAAAAGAAAAACGGTCCTTCCTTTTCTACAAGAAGTAGCTGTTTCTCTCTTCCAGCTAAATTTTGCAGGAGATTAGGGCAGTGCAACACTACCGAAGCTTTGTACAAAAACCCAGCTTGCAAAAGAAACAGGCCCTCTGTTTTCCATCCTCTGTTGGTAAAATAACTATGGTTTCTTTCCCTTCTGCTGGGGTTTTGCAGTAGGTACAATAGTGATACACTGCATGAGCCTTCTGCAAAAGCCCAACACAACATGGGTTGGGCTTTTGCATCCCAGCTTCTCTGCACATGCCATAGGACTTGGGGAGGGGTCCATGGTGATCACAAATACTGTCTTAACTAATATGGCAAGAAAGAATTTGTGGACACTTCATGTTCTTAAATCTGAACTTTTGTGCAAAGGCCCAGTCCACAAAATGCAAGTTGTGTTTATCTAAAGTATATCATGGGGCACTGTTTTCTTTTTAGATTATCATTGCTTTGAAATAAAGTTTCAGCTTAATTTGGGGTGTGGGGGTTGCCTCTACTTATGAAATTTACCATTTCCAACTAGCACATCGTAGTATATTGGTCAATTATTAAATAAGTTTTCTGAGGTAGTCCTGCATAGTGACTCTGTAATGTCTTCTAGATGACTTGATTAAGCTGTTTTATTTGCGTGACTTTTTATTGCTTGCATTTTTGTGAAGTGTGTAAGGGCACAATCCTGTACCTGCTTCAAGCAGTCTAGATGGCCATAGGCTAGATTGTCATCTAAGCTCCAAGTACAGGAATGCCTTTTCAGTGATTCTGAAGCTGTGATTCTGACAGCAAAGTGACCTCACCACCAGTGTGGCTCTTTCTGCTTGGACTGTGGCTTCAAAATCACAAGTGCAACGTTGGAGCTGAGGTGGAAGAGTGAGCCTTCCCTTCAATAGGAGGAGTCCCAGCAGTGCCTCAACCCCTCTTCTTTGTGAATAGGGGAAGAAGATACAGATGGCCAAAATCATCTGTTTATGTCTTTGCTGAGTGGGAAAAGCTTGATGGGATGCCTGTAATCCTCCAGGTTAAAGACACATATTGGATGGTGCCTGAAAATGTATATCTTGTGCATTTCCGTAAAATATTCTCTTAATTTTCCTTAGTCCTCACGTAGTGAAATATTATGGCAGCTATTTTAAGAACACGGACCTCTGGATAGTCATGGAATATTGCGGTGCCGGATCTGTGTCTGATATTATTCGACTGCGAAATAAAACGGTATGTGGTCATTTAGCATAGGTGGTTGACATTCTGCCTATTAAAGTTTCAAAGGGTAATAGGATATTTTGATCTCAAAAATACTAGATTTGATACCAAATGCCATGTCGTTTGCTGGCTTTCTAGTCGTTAGCCTGATGCGTATGTGAAACTGCACAAATGTTCTATTTCTTTTCTGTGTTGTCATTGAGATGCGACAGCATCCGTATGCAGTAACCCTTTCCATGGTGGATACAGCTGTGCATGGCAGTATTACATTTGCACATATATTAGGAACCATATAGTAAGTGTGTACATGATTGCAATTGAGTGCGCTAGGATGCAGCAGGATATATTAGTCGTCAGTTACTTTAGAACAGCCATCCTCACCTTGGTGCCCTCCAGATAAATTGGGTTGCTGTCTGGAAACACTGGGAATTACAACCCAACAAATCTGGAGGGCACTAGGTTGGAGAAGGCTAATGTAGAAGATCCTCGTGGCTTAACCTTTCATAGTCAATAGATTCAGCAGAAGAATGGTAGTTCAAATGTCTGAGGACTGGAGGGAGAGTGGGAACCACTGAGCATGAGAGGAGGCAAGGAGGTGCTGCTGCTTTTTAATGCAAGTGAATGTGATGACCTGGTTCTTATAACGAGTTCTGATCATTGTGTCTAAATAATATTGGCAATGAATAAGTTTGTTGTAGCATTCTTCTAATAGGGTGGTCTTTTTATATTTTTATGGGACTTTTTATATTTTTATGGGACTTTTTATATTTTTATGGATCTTTTTATATTTTTATGGCAGCAGCAAGCTGTTACAGCTAATTAATAATTTTCCTTTTTCAGTTAATGGAAGATGAAATTGCTACAATAGTACAGTCAACACTCAAAGGACTTGAATACCTGCATTTCATGAGGAAAATACACCGTGACATCAAAGCTGGCAACATATTACTCAACACTGAAGGACATGCTAAACTTGCAGATTTTGGGGTAGCAGGCCAGCTTACAGTGAGCAGAAATTACCTATATATTTATTTATTTTGATTGATTTTTGCGATTCGGTTTACACTTGCTGAGCCTTATCGTGTGACTGCCTTGAAAGGGACTTCTGCAGAGGCCGGGAGGGATTTGCACAGATCTGCCATTTGGTCAGTTCTTTTTCCATGATTGCATACATTATAACAGAGATGGGCTACTTGTAGGTCAAAAAATCTGGAGCAGTGGTGGCGAGCCTATGGCACGGGTGCCACAGCGGGCACACACAGCCCTCTCTGTTGGCACGCAAGCCAAGTTGTCCCAGCATTGCCCTGGCAGCCAAGCATCGAATAACAGCGCATAGGGGCCATGCGCATTCTCGGAAAGGAGAAGTGGTACCAGGCGATGACGTCACAAGCCTCGACACATTAGCCGCAACTCGTCTGAGCAATATATATATATTTGCTTGGACTGGCTGTTTTCCGTTTTTATTGCAGTGTTGGCACTTTGCCATTAATAAGTGGGTTTTGGGTTGCAGTTTGAGCACTCGGTCTCTAAAAGGTTCCCCATCATTGGGTTAGGGTTAGAAAAACAAGGTGTCCTGGCATGATTTTAATGGTTGGAATGTGTTTAGAATGGGCAGAAAGGATGAGCTGTGCAGAACAAGCTACTCAAGGAAAGCTTTTTCAAAGTCGCCCTCTTTTCAGTGGTACTTTAGCCCTATATTAGGGTTAGGCGTGTGCACCAGGGTAAGGTTAGGCCAGTGGTATTGAACCTATGTCACGCATGCCACAGCGGGCTTGCAGAGCCCTCCCTGTTGGCATGCGAGCCAAGTCACCCCAGCATTGCCCTAGCAGCCGAGCATCGGATAACAATGCACATAGGGCCCATGTGCCTGCTTGGAAAGGAGTAGTGGTGCCGGGCGATGATGTCACGAGCCACAGCTCATTAGCCACGACTTGTCTGAGCTTTCCCATGGCTGGTCCATGCACTGCCAAGGATATAGATAGATAGATAGATAGATAGATAGATAGATAGATAGATATATTTGCTTGGACTGGTTGTGAGTTGTTTTTCTAAACTAAAAGCTCAGTTTTCAGGTTTTATTGTAGTGTCACTTTGCGATAAATACGGGTTTTGGGTTGCAGTTTGGGCACTCTCTCTCTAAAAGTTTCGCCATTACTGATCTAGAGTATTATAACTCCCACCAGCTTTTGCTAGCATAGTGTTGAGGACTGATGGGAGTTGTCCATCCCTGCATTGCAGTGCCTGTGTGAGCAGTCCTCACATATGGTGCTAGTTGACTTTCTGGCTGCAAATGTGGCTTTGTATGGTTTTCAAGTACTCTCTTGGTGATCTGAACCAACTCTGGAGAGACTGATTTTCTATGACTGTTAGCGTCATTCTTTTGAATATCCATATTTAATTTTAGTCCATTTGTGTTGACCAGAATGATTAGGAGGTGATGGTGTTATTTAATACTGCCTTTAAAATACGATATTCTACCTAGCTGTAGAAGTGTTCTGTTTCTTACCACACCTTTGGTTTATTAGCTTGCTCATTTTTTCTTCTTTTGCTTGTATTTAGGATACCATGGCGAAAAGAAACACTGTGATAGGGACTCCTTTTTGGATGGCACCTGAAGTGATCCAAGAAATTGGATACAATTGTCTGGCAGACATCTGGTCTCTGGGCATTACTGCTATAGAAATGGCTGAAGGGAAACCTCCGTATGCTGATATTCACCCAATGAGAGTAAGTATTGGGCAATCACTTCACAATTGTAATGCACTAAGTAGATTGAAATCCAGTTCTCATGACAGTATGTCAGTATTGGACAATTAGGCTGCCACAGTTGGGAAGTACAAATTCATTATATACTAATGACTCCATGCACACAGGGAAGAAACACTGCTGATCGTGTTTAATAAGATGTGTATAATACAGTGGTGCCTCGGCTCACGAATGCCCTGGTTCACAACCAAATCGGGTCACGAACAAAAATTTCATGAAAATTTTGACTTGAGTCGTGAACTCTGCATTGGGTTGCAACCAAGATTGCAGCCATCTCCCCACCCCCCTGAGTGGGGAGATGGCCACGATCGCAGTTGTGTTTGTGCAGGAAAGACGTGCATGATCACAGGCACGCTCCTGCAGGAAAGACGGGCGCAATCTCGGCCACCCCCCCATATCAGCACGATCATGGCCATCCCCCCCCCCCCCACCCTAAGTGGGGAGATGACCACAATCGCAGTTGTGTTTGTGCAGGGAAGACATAGAGGAGCTGACAACAGAAGAACTTGCTGAACTCCAGAGTGAGCAGCAGAAGGCACTTGCTGAGGAGGATTCCACTGAGGAAAGGAAGACAGGGAGGAGGTTAGCAGTGATGTGATACAATCCATTATGTGAAAATGGAATGAGTGCTAGGATTTCTTTGAGAAGCACCACCCCAACATAAGTGTAACGAACAGTGTTGAATCTGATGAACGATAACGTGCTCTCTCATTTCCGAAGGGTTATGCAGCACATGAAAAAACAAGTGACTATAGACAAGAGTTTTCACCAAAATTGACCCTGTAGCTAAGAGGCAAAGAAGAGAGGAAACCCCGAAAGAGATCTCCCCAATATCCTTATGGGGGGGGACTCTCCCTCAAAAGAATAACCTCCCCCCCCCACCTAGGTTAGTGGTCTCCACTGTACTGTACAGTACTTTGTTACTTTGTTTCAAATTTTTCTGATTAAAAAAGTAGTTACCTGTATTAACCTTATTTTCATTGAACCTTATGGGGAAATTTGACTTGGCTCATGACCAAAAATTGGCTCACAACCACATTTGGAGGGGGCTGAACGGATTAACCTTATTTACATTGAATCTTATGGGGAAATTTGACTTGGGTCACAACCGGAGTCGTGGAACGGATTAAGTTCGTGAGCCAAGGTACCACTGTATATGGGTGCATCTATTACAGGAGTGGGCAACTTGTGGGCCAAGTCATTCAGAGGACCATGAGTCATCAAGCCTTGCCTGCTCAGTCAGTGGTGAGGGATAATGGAAATTGTTAGCCAGAACACCTGGAGGGCCAGAGCTTGCTCACTCCTGAACTATTGGCTCCTGTTAACTCCTGTTCAAACATGACTTTTTTTTACCACTTTCACCTGTTCTTAGGCAGAGTACAATTTTTGTGGGGTTTCTTGAAGAGTGATACAATCTTGGTTGGCATGTGGGTATAAAATGCAGCACCCATGGGAGCTGGTACTGTGCATCCCTAATTTTACTGGTGGGCCTCCTGGGGTGGGGCGTTGCTGGGGGGAATAGGCATGCTCAGGGTTCCATTTGCCACTCCCTGCACAGAAGTGTCAGTGGAGCACTGGCCCTTTGGAGTCTTACAAGTAACTCCTCCAGTATGCTAAGCCTCTCTTTTCTCATAAGAGGAGCAGAGGGTGTCTGCCTGTCTCCCTATCTATATTGTTGTTTGCAGGCCATTTTTATGATTCCAACAAATCCACCTCCAACGTTCCGAAAGCCAGAATTATGGTCAGACGAATTCACAGATTTTGTCAAGCAGTGCCTTGTGAAGTGTCCGGAAAAAAGAGCCACAGCCACCCAGCTGCTTCAGGTCAGTGTCTGCTGAGTTGTAATGTAAATAAACAAAATGACCCTCCTTCCCCCTTTGCCTCAGTTGTCAATATAACAGGTGTTCAGCATTCCTAATGGTGTGCTTTGGAATGCCTGGTTTTTATACATTTATTGTATATAGCATTGCAATTATATCCTGTGTTCTTTATGATTACAAGGAATACAAAGTGGCCCATACGATCCATCTGTCCTCCAGTTTAGCCTGGCAGCAAACCACTGAAGTGGATTAGACTGAGAGTCAGTGACTGGCTCAGAGTCATCCTGTAAGCTTCATGTCCAAATAGGGACTAGAAGCCAGCTCTCCATGTTCAATACTCTGTTATGCCACCTTATGCTAAGCACCTTCACCAGCTTTTCTAGTTCACCCTAGACATTAGGTTTGTTTCCTTCCCCCTGTGCTAAGATGCACATATGCATGTGTATATAAATATGTGTCTCTCATATTTTTATTGTGCATCTCTTTTGAAGACGTTACATCGGTACAGCTTTCAGTGTATAAATTGAAACTGTCATGCAAACAAGTGAAGTCCCTTCTTATGCATGCTTATTCAGAATTAACTTCCGCTTAATTCACTGGGGTCTCCTTCTCAGCAAACATGCAGAGGATTGTTACTGGCAGATTCAATGGAGCATTTGGAGGTCACACATATATATATCTGAACCTGAAGCTCTGATGCTGACAGACTGGGCTCTATATACTGCTTACTTGGCAAGGGTAGTTCTCATGCATTCTAGGCTACTGAATTATTCTAACATAGTGCGCTGGAATCTCCTTTGCCTTATGAATTGCACAGATGGACTAGGACTGACTTGCCTTTGATTAAACCTGTTGGTTTGCCACCAGCATACCTATTGGATCAACAGAAATAAAGTGATAATTGTAGCTATGGAGTTAAGGCTTTTAAATTTTAGTTCAAAGTTCTTAATTTTGATATGTGTTTTAGCATCCATTTGTAAAGAATGCCAAAGGAGTTTTCATTCTGCGAGACCTGATAAATGAGGCAATGGATGTTAAACTGAAAATTCAGGAAGCTCAACAGCGTGAGATGTATCACGATGATGAAGAAAATTCAGTGAGTACAACTGCTCAAACCACTACTGTTCTTGTAATAGCACAGTCAACTTGTTTCTTCTGGTTCACTGTTTATAATTCTTCCATTAGAATTTTTTCAGCCTGGCACTACATTTCCTAGATAGACTTTTTTTTAAGAAGCAGGCCAGCAAGATAAACTGTCGCTCTGCCCTCTCAAGTGGTTGTGCTGGACTCCTCTTTCCTTTTCATTGAAGCTCTCAGTTCTGAGTCACCTGCTTTGTGAGGAAGAGCAGACCGCCACCTGTTCTGCAGCTGATGTGTGTCAGCCAGGCCCAACAACCGCAAAAGTATTTTAAAGTGACAGTGGCACTCACATATTCCACTTGCATTTCCAATGATCTCTTTATTGGGGGAATTTCTTAGACTTTGGGCCAGTCAGAAATGAAATAATTTTAGTAGCCATTTGGAAGTTTTAGAATAGCCATTTCCTACTTGGTTACTTTTAGAGATTTTGAATCCTAAAACCAAGCATTCCTCCTATTGGTCATGCTGGCTGGGACTGATAGCAGGTGAGGTTCACAGTATTTGGAGGGACCCAGTAGAGAGAAGGTTTAGATAAAACTATATTGTCCGAGATAAAGGGATTTTTCTGAAACATGTCAGAGCAATACTTTAGCACAGCTGTCTCTTTCTGGTCAGATGGCTGGTTTTGTTGTCTGAGCACTCCCCAGGCCTTTCCTGCCACAGCAGAAGTGACAAAAGGCCTGTCCTGTAAAGTTAGCTGTGTCTGGCTACATTACAATCGTTTCCAAGAAGCTCAGAACACAGGCATCAGCAGCTTGTCAAAGGTCCTCTTCATATACTATAAACAGCCTGAAGGAAGAGGATTACCCTTCCTGGAAGTGATAATTTTATCTTGTAACTAAAATCTGTTGCCTGGGTTTGCTTCATTCCTTCTCTGTCCTAATCCATTTTCCTTTTGTATTGTCTTCTGGATTGTAAACCAGAGGGCAGAGGCTGTCTTACTGTTGACCTCTGTAAGGCATATGCTCCTAAGAGTCTTTGATCTGAAGAACCAGATGAAAATTAAGTCCCTCAGTTTTTCAAGTGCTCTTAGAACCAAATGTAACATATGCAATATAACAGCCAAGCAAAGTAACTTAAAATAGGCTATTTTCTTAGAACTGAATGGTGGTGGTTGCTCTTAGAATGTCTTGGAATTTCCCTGTAAAGTTAAACATAGTGTTTAGCATCATTTGGCTGTTAGGCAGCATATGGACTATTCTTTGAAGCTGAGAATTCTGATTAGATGCAAAGCTAAGATGACAGTTTTGAATAAAATTAAACAAATATTTTGGCTTTTCCTTTTTCCTATCCTGGTCTCTCTCCAAGGAACTTGAAGAAGCATGCAGAGTCACTTTTGGCAAATACGGCATGAGTTCAGGACATTAACCAATTTTACCATCTTCTCTGGTGCTTTCTTTTTATATTAGCTAAAATATTGGCTTCTACCATAGCCTTGATTTTAGAGGTTAATTCAAAACAACAAGAGCATAGGATTTCAGTAATTTGCTCTGTAGTTACATTAAATCATCTCTATTTTTTTCAAACAGTTTAATCTTATATAACTTGTTCCACAGTTTATTATTTTTAAAGCTTTGCAATGTTCCTAGTTCATCTAGCATGTGATACTTCCACTGTGACCAAATACAAGGTTTCATTCCATGGAACAGGTTGTGACTGGATGCTGGAGTAGAATCACATTTGTCAACATTACATGCCCTTTTCATCTTTATGGACATAGTAGCAGAGAGGTGCTGTTCTCTTGCTTAGAGTAACTGATTCAGAAGTATATCTCTTGCATCTGTGTTCAGGAAGAAGATGAAACTGATTCTAGGACCATGGTGAGAGCAAGGGGACAAGAAACTGGAACAATCAGAGCTGCTTGTGGAATGAGTGATGGCATCAATACAATGATAGAATACAATGACACCTTAGAGTCACAATTGGGAACAATGGTCATAAATACAGAAGATGAGGAGGACGAAGGGACAATGAAGCGTAAGTGCCGCAGTTGTAGCAAAATACAGTGCAATGCAGAGATGTGTATGCTTTAGGGGTTCAGTGGAGGGAAAGTACTCTCTAACAGGTGACATTGCCAAAAATATAGCAGGGTTGCAGGATTTCTTTCAGCCCAAGGGCTGAATTCCAGTTTGAAGGTTTTGGGGATGGGCAACCCAAAAATAAGAGGGGTGGGGTGAAAATGACATCATATTTTACTTAAAGCTCTTGTTGCCAGTCATTGCACCTGAGAAAGAGCATTCCGACCTTTTAAAATGGGAGAGACCCTATACAGAAGGTGGCAAACTGCCAAGTGATAGCTGATTAGGGGAAAGTGGGTAGGGCAAAGGGAAGAAGGTATAGCTGTCAGGAGAACCCTGGGGAACCATAGTGGGACCCTGAAGGGGCTGGATTTGGACCATGAGCAAAAGGTTTCATACCCCTGAAATGTTATAATAACCTACCAATTTTGTGCTCTTGGTCATTTTTCTTGATCTTTTTTTCCTGTAAGACCAGAAGGACTTAATTAGCTTTAACCATAGAAGAACAGAATTGCTCCAGAAAAACCAAGTTTTTCCCAGATACTGTTAATCAAACTGGGTTCTCAAACTGTTCCTTTTCATCAAGGAATTGTTGGTCTCGGTCTCCTATGAATTACTAAATATTACCCCATTGGACTAAATCAGCTGTTTATGCCATTTTCTTTCTTGATCTTCTATTTTTTCTTGGTTTCATACATCAGTATGCCATGTGGGCCTACTGGGGCTTTTGGGTTATGTTTGGGTTATGAACAGAAACCCACCAATGACAGGGGCCAAATTTGGAGCATGTTTGTTTGAAATAAGAGTGAGAAGCTTCACCCTAATCACAGGCTGAGTTCAGGCCTTTTCACATTGGGACCTTTCCTGTAGTGGAGCTTGCTGTTGCCATCTCTC
Organism: Varanus komodoensis; assembly: GCF_004798865.1. Taxonomy (NCBI): domain Eukaryota; kingdom Metazoa; phylum Chordata; class Lepidosauria; order Squamata; family Varanidae; genus Varanus; species Varanus komodoensis. The sequence continues at coordinate 4,352,315 of NW_025335889.1, forward strand.
CTTGCTCTCGCCCCTGCATCCTGGCCCTGGCCACATCCTTCCTCAAAATTTATCAATCACTTGCAAAGTTTGAGGCCTTTTTCTCTGGTGTGTAGGATGTGGCAGTATTCAAAGTGCCATGGAACCTGAGAAAAGTTCTCCAGAACATCTTAAGCCACAGAAGTGTGGGAAGACAAACATCCTTCTAGCCTCTCACCTTCTTCCATCTCCCCTTCCTGCTACCAGAAAAAGAGAAGAGCTGGACAGCCATCAGAAAGCAGGAGTGAGTGAAGTGTTCCAAAGGGTGTCTCTAGCTGCTGCTCTCTGTTGTTGGGCTGCAAATGCAGCTTGCTGCCTCCTGGCCATTGTTTGGCTACACTGCTCTGATTCACAGTAGCAGGAAGCTGGGGACATCAGGGTTTGCACAGAGATAAAGGATGCTGCTGTATATAAGCTGCTGGTTGCATCCCCAGCTTGATAATACGTTGTGACTTTTGCCTGATTCATTTGGGGAAAGGGGAGCCAGGGGAACACCGCCAGGTGATGAAGTGCAGGAAGAAGTGCTCCTGATGACATAATTCAGGGTTCTGAATTGAGATTATTTTCTTCCAAGGTATTTGCTGGTTTCTTGGGAAGTGACTTATCTTGGCCAGTCTGAATTGAGCAAACCCCCACTGGCTCATAACTTCATGCAGAAAGACGTTCCCTTGAAATGAAGGAAACTTTCTGAAGCCATCTGTGGGTTAGCCCTAGGGTCAGAGGAAAACAAAACGCCTTTGAGTATGCTCTATCAGCTCTCGTGCTTTCAGTCAAAAGGTTTCCCTGCTGGGTAGAAGGCATAGAACTGTGAACTCCATTTTTGGCATATTATGGTGGCAAGAGGAGGGACATAACAGAAAAGAGATCTTTCAGAGGTGTCTTCCATCTGTTTCCTTGCATACTGACAGTGTTGAAACACAGGTTGCTTCTGGTAGGATGTAGCCAGGTGATACAGACAACTTCTGTATCAATGAGTACTTCAGGATTGATTGATTGATTGATTGATTGATTGATTTAAAGCTTTTATAAGCCATCCTATTATATAAAAATCTCAGGATGGCGTCCAATGTTTAAAAGAACAATTAAAACCACAACAATTTCTAATAAATAAATTAAAACAGAATAATATATAATGCGAAACAGTAAATCACAAAACAAAACAAGAGAGACTGACGTTAAAAGTTGATATATGATGGAGTTGAGAGGGTGTTGCCAGTATTTCCTGTGCCCCCAGCAATGATGATCTAATATATGTTTGCATAGGTTATGTGTCTGCTTGGAGTAGTGCCATGTCATTTGCAGAGTAACCTGCCTTGTATATTTTCTAGGTACAATTCACAGCAACCTTCCCCAGCCTTATTCCCTAGATATGAATTACAGCAACTCCTGTTATTCCCTTCTGGGAGGAGCAAGGCTGGGGAAAACTCACTACAGTTTTAATTGAGGAATGTAGGCAGCTGCTGTACTGAGATAGCCCTGGTTTGCATATAATACTAATCATGGATTATTTATCATGGCCATCTTAAGTAGACAACCAACAATCAGTGATGGGATGTTCAAACTTGTAGGCTAATTGTGGTTTATCCTACAACCAGAATGGACTGTATCCATTCAAGCTGCAGGTGTGAGATGCCTTTATGAATTGCTTAATTTAAAGAGATTTCTGAGCAAAGTGCAAACATACCTCTTGAACCAGAAGATAAGATTACCTTCTAGGGAATGCCTGTGGGAACAGATAATAGACTTGACAAAATTTAACCAAGAGGGGGAGCTCAAGCACAATTTTTAGTGGAAAACTAAGTCGGGGAAATTGTGTAGCACACCGGAATGTTCTTCCATCTCAGTACTAGCATTCTGTTCTGGTGATACCAGTCATGAATAGTAATTGAATTTCTTCCATACATTAGTTTTGCATAAGAACCAGTTGGGACTTCAGAAGCCCCTAAAATGAATGTGACATGAATGAGAGATGTATTTAAAATGTCACTGTCATGTTGTACAACTATATTCATCAGAGACATTTGTTCTGTGGCTTCCTCTTTGCCTTGATGGCAAACCTAGATTTATTAATTGTCCAGGAAACCAGCATGCCAGGTAAGTATTTGTATGATGCACAACCATTACTTATCCAAGGTGAAAGAAATTGATCATGTGTTACCCTTTTGCAGGAATGGAGAACCTCTGGCCCTAGGGCCAGTTTGGTCCACTGCACCTCTTTTGGCATCAAGGAAAGAGGGATTCCTATGGTGTTTCTGCTGTGAAATCCCCTGTGTGCCACTCCCATCTGTTGAGTGGCTGAGCAACATGTTGTTTTGCCTCCACTGCATCCTTCCCCATGCACAAAGGTGCAGGAGTAGCAAAACTGAGTCCCCAGCAGTAGGACCAGCCAGAGGAGTTGCAGTTGGCTCTTTTGCTGGGGATGGATGAGGCCTTTAACAACACGTTGCTGTGTGGAATTCCTCCAGTGTAGGCTCTGTCTTCTTTCAGAGTAATTTTCCCTCCCTACTCTTTTTACCTGCCATTCTTAAAAGTCCTTTATTATCTTGCACACTTTTCTGGGTGCCAGTCTACCCTCTGGCTTGATCTTGTTCCCTTCTGCATTCTTTCCTTGTTGTGTTAAATAGTTTTAATGGTCTTTAATGTGATTGGTGTCTGTTTTAAAATCCATTCTCCAAATTGCCTAAATGGGATATAAACATTTTTCTAAACATTTACAAACCTCTGTGAAATTCAAAGCACCCGTTTTTATGCTCCTTTCCCTAGTTTCTTATGTGGAATATGTTGTCCATCAAAGGCAATCAAAAAATGCTGTGGTTGGGAGAATGTTCGTGTTTTCCTGCTTGCATTACTCTACCTTTCCCTTGGATTCGGAAGTATGCAGTGGAGTCTGTTCCATCTGTTGGGCTGCATGGCCTATCTGTAGTTCAGACACTCAGCAAAATTGTTGGGAAACCAAAGTAAAGCTTTGTGTGCTATTACTGCCCGACGCAGTGAGGAGGAAGGTTAGTAAGACAAGACATAAGACAGACACAGGAAAGAGGAATGCAGAGAGATATGTCTATATATGATATAAGACATGACAGTAAGGGAAAAACAAGTGTGTGTGTGTGTGTGTGTGTGTGAGAGAGAGAGAGAGCGCGAGAGCGAGCGAGAGCGAGTGCACTGTGCTATGAAGAGAAAATAAAGTATGTCAATGGAGTGTCCAGAGGGAGTTAACAGAATTACTGGGTTCACACAGCATGATAGGCCATGGTGGTCTTCTAGTCGGAACTCTGCCAGAGTGGTTTGTGCATGGTTCACGCTTGCTGCTGGATTCAGAGAACACAACAAGCCACCACTGGCTTATTGTGGCTTATTGCCTGGCTTATGTGTGTGTTGCGTTTTGGAACCCAAATGAGTTTAAAACAACATTATGCTGAGATGCTCTTACAGATTCTTCTTTAAACTGGAGATGCTGGCAATTGAGCTTGGAACTTTTGGTATGCAAAACTGATTCTTTTACCATTAAATTGCAGCACACCCCATCACCACATTTCAATAATCTGTGTTGATGACCATTGTTAAAATTGCTCTAAACTACTTGTTACACTTCCATACTCAAGTCTTACAGGACTGGATACTCTTGCCATGTTAATTTCTTTTGGTATAATTCTTTTTTATCTAGGTGACTTGTGCCATAATCCTTCTGTGGAAGCTCTGCATCCCTGTAAATTGCTTCAAGTGCTCTATCTATTACCTACAGTAATGTTCCTTTCACATTCAGTTAAAATTGATTTGGCTTTATCAGCCTTGAGTAGAATTCTTCTGAGGAAAGAGTTTTAATAATCAGTTTAACTCAATAGTATTTTAAATGCAGTGAAATTGAGGTCATTAATATCATCCAAGTGGTACCTATTTCATGACTGGTGTTACAGCTGGTGAAAAGGAAATTACTAAATTTAAATTATTTTTGGGTGTGCATGTCAGGTATTATAGGGTAGGATTTTCTACATCCCCCTCCATTTAGGTGGGGGAACCTAACATTCGCACATCAGTTTTTGTGTTCTGTGTCTGAAAGAAATTCTTTGAAGCGGAGTTGCAAAGAAAACTTTCTGCGCCTATTTTTCAGATCATACTTTAATGCACAGATGCTGGTATTTTGTTCCAGAGAAATAGTATAGTGTGGCAAGGGATTTTTTGCACCTACATGTTTTGCAGCAGGCTAAATATGAGCCAGCAATTGGATGCAGCTGCAAAAAGGGCAAATGCTATTTTGGGATGCATTAATAGAAGTATTACTTCCAAATCATGAGAAGTAATAGTTCCCCTATACTTTCACTAGTCAGATCTCATCTTGGATACTGTATCAGGTGCAAAACAATTAGGGTTCAGAGGAGGGCAACAAAAATGATATAGGATTTTGAAACACTGCCCTTTGAGGAGAGACTGAGAGAACTGGGTATGTTTACCCTTGAGAAGAAAAGGCTGAGTGGGGATATGATATCCCTCTATAAATACCTCAGAGGCTGTCACAAAGAGGAAGGGCCAGAGCTCTTCTCTCTGATACCAGAGTGTAGGACATGGAATAATCAAGTCAAGTTGTGACAGCCCAGTCATCTGAGTGGGATGGAGTAAATTGGTGTCCTGCAACAGCAGGATGTTGGATCCAAAGGCTTTCTTGGTCCCTCCTGTCACTACTATTTCAACTCTACTATTCTGTGACCATCTATTTGCATACATTTATGTCTGTGTGTTCACTTTGAGAATTCTCATGGCTGCTGTGTGCATAGCTAAGAGATCTGATTAGATTTACATCTGGATTTTCTGATAAAATGATGCAGAGGTATTCTTGGAAATCTTTGGATTTTGGCTTCTTTACAGATTAAATCAATACTGACAGAAAGCCAGTGTGGCAAAGTAGTTAGAGTGTTGGACTGGGACTCAGGAGCTCCATATTCTAGTCCCCACCCAGCAAAGTTCACTGAGAGGCTTTAGGCTAATCACAGCCTACTCTGCCTCACAAGCTTGTTGTGAGGATAAAATGGAGAAACCGAGAACCTTGAAAGCTACCTTGGGTTCTTTTGAAGAGAAAAAAAGGGGTATGAATGTCATGTAAAAAGAATTACTAGGAGTATTTTAGAGCTACACTTAGAAAAAAAGTTTAATCTTATACCTGAAGGAGTGCCTATTTCTGTTTCAACTTTCATATTCTTAAAGATAATCTTCCAAGGCTTTATTGTAACTCCATCAGAGATGCAAGGCAGGGATTTCATAGCAGTGGTACCCCACCCCCCAAAAAAAGCTCATCTGGTATCAGTGCTGTGACCAGTTAGGCACCAGGCAAAACTACTTCTATTTAACTAAGCTTTTCTAGCTCCCAGTAGCATAATAATGGGACATAAATTTGAAATCTTTGCTAACGCCAGTTGCTTCTTGGTTACCATTTCCAGCTTTGTAATGCCCTTTTTGAGATGAGATAACCAGAACAGTACACAGTAAGTAATTAGGGAGAAGACACAGCTCAGTGGTGTTGAATAAATGCTTTGCATATAGAAGCTCCTGGGTTCAGTCTTTAGCAACTACGTGTAGGCTCCTAGGCCAGAAACCCCAAAGAACTGCTGCCAGTCGGTGTAGATCAAGAATTGCTGGCCAAGGGTCCTTAGAGCTGCCTGCACCAACCAAGACCTTCCAGTGCACCTATCAGATTACTTGCAACATTGAATTGTCTTTCCCAACCTCCTACCATTGCTGGTAACTTTCATGGTTCCTCTGAGTTCCACATCCTTCCTTGCTCTTTCCTTTGCCAGCTATGCCTTTTGTTTCATTTGAGCTGTCCCAGGAGTAAGAGCAAGACCTTGATGCCCTAGAAGAGTGTGAGAGGACATCCAACTCTAATGTTGCTCCTGTAATAACACATCATTCTATTTATTTAGAGCACAGTCCTGAGGGGTATGCCTTTATATTTCCAAACTTGGAGGGGTAGGGCATCCTATGCAGGGTAGGTGGAGTGCAGAAGTGAAAATCCCTTCCATGTTCTTCCAGCCCTGCAAAATGACATTTTGGGGAGGTAGTCAAGGAACCTGTCAGGCTATCTCATATCTGGGCGGTTCCAGTCCCCTTCCTTCTCCCCAGAATGCCACCAAAAGCCCTTTTCCGAGGTTGCTTTTTTGACCTCTAACATAGTTTTTTCTCTGTCTGCTGTAAGGGCAGAGGGGATTCCTGCAAGGATCCTCAGCTCTGAGGTCAGAGTGACTTTTCAACCTTGTAGCTGGGAATCTGAGAAATCCTGTGACTCTAGATGCTTTCTAGTGGCCATAGGATTGCTCTTGTCATTTATTGAACTTTTATATTACCCAATACTCTAAATTCTCTGGTAGTGTCCAATATATTAAAGACATATATTAAAGACATAAAATACATAACAATACAAGAATGAATAAATCCATCACCTGTATAGCCAAAATAAAGCTGGCAGCAAAAAGTAACAACACCATGACACACAAAACCACCAGCAGAATAAAACTGCAATGCTCTACAAAGATAAAATGCTTCTTAGAATGCCTGGGAGAATGAAATGGTCTTTGGCTGACACTGAAATTCTACGAAAGCCTTTCTGAGGAAAGCATTCCCCAGACAGAGTTTCTTCACTAAAAGGTTCGTTCTGTTTTAACCATCTACCTTGCCTCATTCAGCAATGGCACCTGGAGAAGGGTCTCCAATTCTTACCTTACTGTTAGGGTATGTAAGTATGGAGATGTTCCTTCAGGTAACCTGCTTCCAAGAAACTTTGAGTTTGAATTTTTTAAAAAATGTGTGAGCTGCATTGAGCCTTTGAAAGACGCTTGGAAAGAAACCCCACTAACTAAATGCAAGGCATATTTCATATTCATCTCCTATGTTGGAAGTTATTGGATGAGAAGAATTAAATGCAATTCAGAATTCATCAGTATTGATCTTTGTGCATTTGTTGACTCCTCTTTGCAGATCGGTAAGACCCTAACTATTAATCAAGTCTGATTGTACCTCATAGTGTGACTTAAACTCCTTTTCTCCTAATTCCCAGTTTGATATGTTATTCAGTAGTTACTCAATGCTAGAAGGAAGGCATCTCATGTGTGCTTCACCTCCCATTATTCCATGTTTCCAGCAACAACATCCATCATTCGAAATGGTATCCATAGTAAGTTCTGATCTAGTTCTAACTCAACCCTTAGTGGGGCGCTGTGAAACAATTTTCACCAGACATTCAATTTTGAGCAATTGGATAGAGCTGAAGCTAAAGTGGTGAAACCTAAAAGATGGGCAAAACATTACAGCATCTTCTAGCTTAGAACTCTTACTGTCAGTAACTAAGCCTTAGAAGAAGCATGACAAATCTTTTAAAGTTGGTGGAAAACATCACAACAGGAAAGTAGATGGGTTGGGGCCTTGGAAAGGGAGCACGGTCATTTGGGAAACCTGAGATAAGCTCCCCACTCCTGTTCTAATGTGACCTTGCCTATGGGGGAAAATGTCCTTGTTTTCTCTGAGACATTTTAAAAAACTTAATTCCTCTAGGAGACCCAATTCTTTGTTTTCACTCTTAAATAGAAATGAAAGTACTTATATTTTGCAACAAAATTCCAACAACCATTGCTGGATATGATTTGCTCAGCTACTGAAACATTATTTGGAAATAAATGAGTTTATTTATTTATCTGTTTAAGCTCCATTTTCAGTAGTGGTGAAAGTCTGTTACATGTGCTTTATGAATTAGTCACAGTTTTGGTAGCCTTATATTGGGAGCTTTGCTGTTATTGTACACAAAAATTCAGTAGAAAGCTTAAGCTAAAATGCTTTAGTTCAATAAACCTTTCACTCTGAAATTTTTCGTGTAAAGGAATGGCTCTATTTTCTCTATAAAATCAGAAAACTGAAATGGAGTGTAATTAAATATCGGTACCTCAGAAGGCATCCATTCAATATATAGTTGGGTTACAGTTTCAGACAAAGTGTTATTGATCTGGGCTTTTCTATAAAGGAGAGATTAAGGTAGTTTAATAGCAGAAGGTTTCCTTTGTCATTGCACTGGTTCTTAGCATTGTATGTGGTTCTTACTGCTGAAAAGGAGGATCACATTGTAGCAAATGAGTTTATTCAGTATTACAGCTAGCTTTTCCTGTTTCCTTGGAACAGGATCTCTGAATTTTAAAAGTATGTCTACCATTTAAGAATACAGCAGGACCTCCCATCCGCTGTCTCATTTACAGTGGTTTCAGTTAACCAAGGTTGACTGTTGGCCCTCCACACTCATGGGGGTTAGTGGTGCAGGCCCTCCACAAAAGCGGCAAAACCAAAAATATCTTTAGGGAACTATGCATTCTGTTTGGGGATGCCACATGCTTTGTCTTGATACTCGCCAGCCTCATGTTTTGTCTCTTGGTGGAGATATTTGTAATGTTTCCACTTTTGAGGGGATTCTGTACCCCTGCCCCCTGCAAATGTGTTCACCACTATCTGCAGTTTCACACACATGCTGGGGGGTGGGTTGGAACCCATCCCCTGTGGATATTGGGGTCCTGCTGCATTACTGATACTATGTACTGGATTCATTGAGGAAATGGTAAATACCTAGAGAGATTAATGTTCATCTTCCTCACTGCATTGTTTCCATTACTTCATACAGAATATAAATAATGGCGAATAAGTATCATTTTGCCATCTTGCGAAATTTGGACTACTTTTGCCATCTGGGCTAATAATATTCTGATTTGCTGCATGTAGGACATGAGCCTGCGTTTGCTCTGTTGGTTCTACTAAGTACAGTGCTGCAAACATCCTCTTGAATTCTTTATCAGAGGCACAGTGAGAGCCAGTATGGCATGTTGTTTGGAGTGTTGGTCTGGCAACCAGGAGATCTGGATTGTAGTTCCCGCTTGGCTATGAAAGCTCACCGGATGTTTTTGGGCCAGTCACTTGCTCTCAGACTAACCTACCTCGCAAAAATGTTGCTGTCAGGATAAAATGGAGCAGGGAAGGGGTATGTAAGCCACCCTGGGTTTCTTATAAGAAGGAAAGAAGTGTTTACTGCTTTTCTTGTTTCATTCCAATAAAAAATCATTTTAAATTTTAAATGAAACAAAAATGTTTAATATGCTCACAATCTGACCAATCAGTTGTGCCTTCAAATATTTAAATATGATGACTTGTGCTGATTTTCCATTTGTTTCTTAAATGTAGACAGAGTTCTAAGTGCGAATATTACCCAAATCCCATTTTAAGGATACAGAAAGGTAAAAAAAACAAACAAAAACCAAACCCATTCTTACATAGCAGTATGTCTGGCAAGACAGATATTATTCATCCTTGGAAAATTGAGTCTTTGACCAAACAGGCTTTGAGGTGTGCTCTTGGAAGGCATCTATGTGATTATAGCATTCCTTGATGTTAAAAATTCAGGCAGAAAAAACTTAGGAGATTGTTCAGTGAAAAATAGACGGATTAGAAATACCCCAAATAAATAAATAAATAGGAAATGCAATTAGCTGTAGTATACTTAGGAGATTGTTCAGTGAAAAATAGACAAATTAGAAATACCCCAAATAAGTAAATAGGAAATGGAATTAGCTGTAGTATACTTAGGAGATTGTTCAGTGAAAAATAGATGGATTAGAAATACCCCAGATAGATAGATAGATAGATAGATAGATAGATAGATAGATAGATAGATAGGAAATGCAATTAGCTGTAGTATACTGGATTCTTAAATAGTAGCAAAAGCTTAGTATGGTTTTCACACAACTTAGTCCCAAAATATATCCATGAATATTTGTATGAGGAAGCATCTGGGCAGTATCTCTCAACCATAATAGTACAGTAGCATTCTGGGGTAGGTGGTAGTTTCTGAGAATCAAATGGAGTTTCTTTGGACCAACAGCAGTTGGGAGAAGGGTAGGAAAGTGTTAGAGTACTGCAGAATTCACCAGTAGGTGGAATATGTAGCTGCCTGGTGTTTGAAAACTTGATAATTATCCAGTTCAAATTAGAATTCATCTTTTATTTGGGAGGTAGCCATTTAAATTAACTGCTATTCATATTTGAACATCTAGGGGCCAGTTCTGAGGTTTATAGACTCATGATTGGTTTACTCTTCTGGTGAAAAGCAGAAAATTAGTGAGTTCCAACCGAGTTCCTTCTTGAGCTACTTCATCAAACTAATAGCCTGAAATGCAAGTTAATTTTGCTTCGACAGCTCTCTACCCCATATCTTGCAGGAATGCAGAGAGTTGGTGGTCTTGTTCTCTTTCTGTTTTGGAGTGTGTGTGTGTGTGTGTGTTAGTTGTACAAGCTCCATATTAAGTATTCTTTTCCCCAAGAGGTGATGGAAGCCCAACATGAGCCTGTTAAAAATATTGGTCCCTGCAATGATTAGACTTTATATTGCCACTTAGGGTTCTGTGTGCCCACTTAGGGTTTAATAATGCAAGAGAGTTTTGGCTATTGGGCCAGTATAATGCAACAAGTAAATAATACTTTCAACAATTTCTTAATGATGTGTTATTGACAGTACACATGTGGAAAAAAACTTCAACTGTGGAATTTTGGGGCTAATTAGCCAGTGATGGAGTCTGTTTACAAAGTGTAGACTGTGGAAAAACTGTCAACTTAAGCCTGGTTACTAGTGGAATGTTTTTCCTACTGGCAGACATCAGTTGCTGAACCATTATTACAGGCTGTTATTCTGCTGCTTATGTGCATATAGGATGATTTACTAGCACAATCTTTAAAGAATTTTCAGCAAAAGCAACAAAGTTTTATAGGACCTTAAAACTAAGATGGGCATTAAAGCATTCATAATGAAAGGTTCTCTCATCTGAAAAGGATCCATACTGGTCACATAGTAATATTCTTCTTTATTTGTTCACTCCAGTTCTTATGGGTCAAAATGCAAGACACTGAACCTTCAGCTGAGTAGAGTGTATGTGATACATTTTCCTTTAACCATTTATTTTAATAGGAATTTAATAGTAAAATTGTCAAGGTTGTCCAGTCTGGCTGTCCAGCTTGGTAACATGGGATATTTTGGGGCTTTGTATGCCTCAATTAAATTAATAGGTAGTTGAATCTACTATGAAGACATTGTTATTGCCTTCTTGGAAAAATTATGCAAGCATCTAAAAATGTAAAAATCAGTGGCTTCATTTGGCTCATCCCTATTAAATCAGGAGTAACTTTGCTTCTTTTAAGTTGTTTAAATTGTTGGTATTATTTTTATCAAATTGTACTAATATTAATATAATATTGGCCTTAGTTGTTTATGGGATGTCATATAATACACAAATGTTAGGTCCATCAGACATTTTAAATCTTTGCTTAACTGAATCAAATATGTCAGCATTTTTGTCCTTTTCCATATTCTAACCTCCTATTTAATTTTCTTGATCTGAAATTATGCAATGAGGATGGTTGAAAGGGGAAGCTGACAGCAGCAGAAGAAAATTGCTTGTCCTTGATAATTCAGAAGTTGATGCATTTATTTTTACAATTGAGTTCACCTTTGAACCAGGAATGATTGTTGACTTCCCACTGTTGTGTTTGAAGGCTTCTGTTGATATTTTAAGACACTGTGTACACACTCCCTTTCATGTCTTCCCCCCAGAACATTGTATCATGATAATTAGAGAGTGTTACCAAATAACCATCTCTTTCTTTTATTTCAATTCATTTTGATGCCTACCTCTCCGTGCACAGAATATCCCCCTTTAAAACCTTCTGCAGATGTGTATAACTACATACATGCATATTGAAAAGATAAATGCAAGAATAAAATAATATAGCAGAATATCTCTGTTCGTTGAGCCAATTAAAGAAGGCTGTGGAGTTTTAAAACAGTTAAAAATCATTTTCAAATCATCATTGACTGTGAAAGTTAGGCAAAACTACACCTTGGGTTGCATCCAAAGGTTTCCTTTTTTCCCTTTGAACCTTTATTTCTGTTTCTATTATTCTTTGGGTAATGGAACTAGAAACTGGAGTGGGACTGTTTAATACTCTTCCATTTAATCTGTTTCCTCCACGTGCTGCTACCCATAGCGTTTATCTTCCAGAGAGAGAAAATGTGGCTGGTATCTTTTATCTCTTGGAGTAAGGGTGAAGTAAACCGCCTGAACAGGAATCAAAGAGATGAGAGAACTAGCCTCTCCCCACAATCCCTTAGTGTCCTACCAGGGCTTGGTCCTCTGAACAAATGATATCTCAGCTCCTTGAAACCTGACTTGATTAGAGGACATGTTAAAATCTCACGTTGCCCTTGCTTTAAGCAGAACTACAAGCATGAAGTTATATTCTTAGTGAAGGGCTGAGAAATATTTGCCCAAGTCCAAGTTTACCCTCACATATTTTGCAGACTAAAATGACACAAGGGTGCATTATATCTTACCTTGAGGCTTAAAGGTAATAAGTGCAGTATCAAGAAAACCAGAGATAATTGACTTTAGCTTTAATTTGTGTTTCCACTTTCACATGTAAAAAAATGTGTCGAACTGTCTTGCATGGAGCTGTACCAGCAAACCCAGCACTGTGTAATCTGGCAGTGATGCCCCTGTGTAAAAGTCTGTTCAGCCCTTCCACCTAAGATCGTAAAAATAAAGCCTGTGTAGTGGAACCTACAAATGCCATTTCGTGGCATCAAAATGTGTACTTGACCAATGAGTTATGGTGCTTTTCCTAACAGCAGCCGGATCCAATGGTTGCTGAAGAAAGATGGGAGTCTGTGTGGAAAGCATCTATTTGATAAAAAGCTGCTTTGGAAGAGGGTCACTTCATGTGCAGCTTTGGCAAATAATTTCAAGTGCCTGTTTCTCTGTAAATGACCTAAGTTGTTTCACAAACTAGTTGAGAAATATGACTAATTCTCACTCTGTTTATGTTATCCCCTTGACCTGTACCCATTGCATGTAATTTTGCTTTTGGTACATTTTTCTTTCAACACCTGCTGTTTAAAATGTTCAGAGGAGATCTGTTGCATTATATAAAAACAACAAAGAGTCTTGTAGCACTTTAAAGACCGAAAATGCATTCTGGCCTAAGTGCTCATAGACTACAGTTCATGAAAGCTTATACCAGAATAAATTTGTTAGTCTTTAAGATGCAGCAATACTCTTAGTACAGTAACATGGCTCCCTTCTAGCAACTGCAATATGTAAGAGACTGCAATTTTAAGGTCTCTTTTCCCTGTGTCTAACTATTTAGAGTGCACTGATTTGATGCAGCAGAGGAAACTCTCTCTTGCTCTCTGTGTAGGTGGAATAATAAATGCAGTAGTCATCATACTGGGAAACAATATTGCATTTAGCTATGAGTCATCTTGGTAAATAATGTTGGAACACTCATGATTCTAAGACTCCTTAAGGCCCCCCTCTTCATGATTCATTTTGCAGACACATGACGGTCACTTTTGTGAATTCCATGTAGAGAATATAGACAAGGAGTATTTAAATTTGACTCTGCAAACCTGTGAGTTCTCCATTTCCTTCTAGAGTACCTGGGAGGGCCCTCATTTTAATGGTTGCACAGATAAGAATGCAGCAGAGAAATAAGGGTTCAATGCTGGGGATTCATTTTCTGAGAATATAAAAACTTTGCATCTTCGAGAACTGCACATTTATTGGATATTTGCTAGCATTTCACTCATATTTGGGATAAGCATGCCTGAAAATAAGACAGAATAAGTACCACTTTCAATATATTCCTTCTTGTCTACTGAGGTAGGCTGGGTGCCCTTGCTTAAGATTTCTGCCCAGGAATGTAGGTTAATGAGAGGCAGGGGCAGGGGACTTTCTCAGTGATGTTGTGGAGCTTCTAGCTCAGAGAATGACATTGGCCCCCACTCTCTTCTTCTGAGCAGACAGTAAAAACGTGACTGTCTTCAGCAGGCTTTTGCTTCTGTCTAGGACAAAGATGGAGGTTTTATGTAAACTGTCATTCTGAATGGCTTGTTCTCTGTGTTATGATTGAGTGGGTTTCATTATTTTTAGATTGTTGTATAACACTTTTGAGTGTTATGCAGTAGGAAAGCATTTTATAAATGTTTAATAATATGAAGGAAACATCAGAGGACAGTGGATGGATGGCAGCTTCAGCTTTTCCTTTCCATTGCCAGGTTGTACACATCTTGCTGTGCAATATGCAATCTATGTTGCAGAAGCTTTATTTCTGGCCTGTCTGCTTGTGGAAAAGCTTGGCAACACATTAGAATACAATAAATCTAATGAGAGAGCATATCCATTAAGTTATAAAATATTGCACAATATGATTTTCTCTATATAACATGTTCAGTGGAGCAGTCCTATACATTTATATTCAGAAGCCATTTATTCAGTAAGGATTAGTTCTATGTCAGTGTGCAGAGGGTGGCAACCTAACTCTGTCTCACTTTGGCTGCTAAAAGTCGTCTTATCCACTGGGTGGAAGTTGTGGGGGAACTATGGAGCTCGTGAATGAGACTTCTGTTCAGTGCATGGATTGTTAGCCAATATAGATGTGCTTGATAATGCACAGTTTTGAAATCAGGGTCCTGGGACATTATATTGTTGATTGTTTAAATTGCTAATATTATATTACCATAGTGTATTTTCAGGTTTTGAACTTTATAAGCCACTCAAAGCACTTTGGCTGTTGTGTAGTATAGAAATGTAATAAATGAACTGTATCTGAGTAACACAACGATCTTTAAATTAGACTCACAGTTCATGATTTTGTATGTCCAGCAAACACCAGACCTTCGCTCGGGCTCTTTCTTTGGATCAGGAAACATATTTATTGGAAAAATACAATAATTATATACATAAAACTGGAATAGGACCAGGAACAAATTAAGTCCACAGAGAAGTTTAAGAATGGTGGGAAGAAACAGAGATAAGTAGAGAAACATGCAAGTGACTTAAATGCATAGTGGGAAGTGCTGCCTAGTACAACGTGAGGGGAGGCTGACATGAGCTAGATGGACATCCATGGGGTATAATTAGACTTGGACCGAGAGAACCCATGTAAATGCTTGAGGCTACGCAGTTGAAAAGGAAGGGAAGAGTTCAGGCAGAAGACATAAATCTAATAGGAAGAGAAGGGCTGAAGCTCAGATATCGCTGGCATTAATCTGAGAAGAAGAAATGGGATTCAAGGATTTGCCATGATGCAGGGCTTACCTGGTCAAGCAAAACACTGCAGTAGTAGTTCTGTACTAGTAGTTACAAATGTGGATCACTGAGTATCTCGACCTGCAAAATACACTATGTCCAAGGCTGGAAGTGACTTTCTAAGGTCCCTTCAGCCCTAACTTTGAATGCAAAATAATAATAAAAAAAATCTGGGTGAGAGAGGGAGGAGGAAGCAAGGGCTGGAAGGTAGGAATAGCTAGAGGCAGAAGGCTGAGAAAAATGTACTGAAGATTAAGTATTCCTTACACTATATGAGCAAAGATTCTTCCAAAAAGCAAAGCAAGTAGATGACGAGTGGGTAGGGATAATACATTTTTCTTACAACTGCATTCCATATTTATTATTTAAGCAAGGAAACTGAGGTGACTTGCATGGTTCTCTTCTTGTCTCCATTTTATCCTTATAACAAACTTGTGAAGTAGGGTAGCTTAAGAGCCAGTGACTGGTCCAAAGTTACCCAGTGAGCTTCATGGCCAAGTGGGGAGTAGAACCCTGGTTTTCCAAATCCCAGCTTTACTGTCTAACCATTATATCATGCTGTTTACCATAGGAACTTGGGGGAAAAGGATCCTCTGTGAAAACCAGAGTGGAGGTCTTTAACCTTACTACTAATGAAAGTTGATGTACTTACAGAGACTGCTTTGGAATGAAGCTTCTTTTCCACAGAGCCCAGTTAAAGGGTTGTCCCTGAGGGATGCCTTGATTGCAGTAGGAACTCTATACCCAGTGAGGTATTGAAATTTTCACTCCTCTTTCTATAGCAAGGATAGGCTATTCCTAGTTTATATGTTACAATGAGGGCAGTGGATGCATACTGCCCTTGCTCCTCATGCCTCCAGTTGATTCTTGTTCCCCAGGAGAAATTGAGATAATAGGAAGCTTAAAATGGCAGTGATACAGCTTCTTGATAACAGGATGTATCTTCAATATGATTTTAATTTAAAGCTCTTTGATGGAATTATAAGGAATGGAGCAGATGCTAAAGTATTTTAATGGTTTTTTGGTCAAAACCAGTGCCAATTGGAAGACAGCTGGGTCTGTTTTATCAGTGTCTGAATGGTGGGAAGGATCAATATTCAGTGTTTAGCCCCAACATAATGTAAAATTCATTGGAGTAGTGTCATCTCAAAGGTATAAATAATGAGTACGTGAAACAAAGAGAGCCACCACCTTCTCACCCGGTGGAATTGGTAATGTATATTCCTGATGCTGTAACCTGGGCTCTGTGGTGCAGACATTGATGTATAAACAGCCTAAGGTTCTGGACATGAGTGATTAAAAGAGTAGGAACCCCATCTATTATATTCCTAACACTCCTATTTCTAGATTCTAAAACCTGTTCTCTTCTCTGCCTCTGATTTCTATTTAAGTGAGAGTGTCTGTCTTTTCTCAAAAATCTTCAAGTATTTACTCCTATTCAGGAGTTTTTAAAATTAACATCTCTATTTATCAATTGTGGGCATTGCTGGCAGCAATGTGGTTGGCAATTATTTTGTTTAATGGGGCATAAAATATTTTGCCTTTGAATTAATGAAAGTGATACTTCTGTCTTATATTTGTAGGGAGAGATGAAACAATGCAGTCTGTCAGACCATCTTTCCTTGAATATTTTGAACAAAAAGAAAAAGAGAATCGGAGAAACAACTACGGGAGGCAGGTGTCTGAAAGATATTCCTCAGATTGGAGAGTACCTCAGGATGGTGATTATGAATTTGTAAGTAAAATACTCTGGATATATTCTGGGATCGCAGTTTGCTCCTCTCTCTCTTTTTTTTTAATAATATAAAACAGAAATGATCCCTGACAAACAGAAACATGGGCAAGACAATCTGCTGTTTGTTCAGAGTGTTCCAACATTTCCTAAACATTACCATGCTCCTGCCAACAAGGTGGACTAAAGGAAGGAGAGAAGTGTGCTGCTCTGTTCTTCCTTGTTTGCTTTTTAAAACTCCTCCTGTCATGATGTTGTAAGAAAACTTGAGGGCTTGTTGGAGGGCTCTGCATACAGTGAATCCAGCATTTTCCCCATTCTTCCTACACCAAGATCATCTCCTTCTGCAGTGTCAGATCTACCCTTGTAAGAGAAGGAAGGGAGATGAGAGATCAGAGTGGGAAATCTCAGGGGTAGTGAGATTGTAGCCATAAGAATCAAAACACTGTTACATACAAACATCTAAAAGATTCTTATTTAAAGCAAGATATTAAATTATTTTAAAAGAATACAAATAAAATTAGCAAGTTATTTCAAGTAATAATTTGAATGTATGGCAAGCAAACAATCCATCTAATAATCCTTACAATTATTATTATTATTATTATTATTATTATTATTATTATTATTATTATAACATTTCTATGCCGCCCCTTGCCGAAACCTCGGGGCGGCTTACAACATGATAAAATACATTGAAATACAATAGTACATGATAAATTACCATTAAATATAAAAATACAAAAAATACATTGATTTACAAATACAAAATTAAAATTATCAGTATAAAATAAAAATATAGGAGGAGAAAGAGAAGGAAGAAGAAGTTGCCCAGGCCAGATCATATGTTTTAACAATTGAAATGATGTTTAAATAAAAAGGTCTTTACCTGGCGCCGAAAATTAGGCAGAAAATAACAGTTCTGATTTTCATTGAAATAGTGTGTAATAGTGCTGTTCGCTAAATTTGTTTCACTCCTACGGTGGTGTTTAGAGGTATAAAAAGCATCAGAGTTTACCTGATTACTTCATTATCCTACAAGTCATGAAAACAGTAAAAGACTGGAAGACTCTAAAAACTAAAGGGCTTAGGCTAGTGGTATATAGCCTATTCACTTCTGAAAGCAGCTCTTAATTTTTCCTCACCCTAACAATCACATCATGTTGTGTAAGGGATTTTTCCCCTCTTCACAGCAATAGAATAATTACCCTATTTTTAATGTTGTCAACTAGGAAAGAGAAAATTGATTCTTAGTGGTTGGCACTTCTTCAGCCTGTAGAAGAGGCGGAGAAGGTCAGGGGACCACTGTGAGCTCTGTTGAGAAACTGCCTTCACTGGGTTTTGTGCTCATCCTCCAGCAGCTGGTTCATCAGGCTATAGCAGAAGGAGGGAGACAAAACATGGCCACTTCACTTGCTCCCTTGAGAGAACGTCAGTTTTTGGTTTTTCTTCTTCTAGGTGGTCATCTTCTTAATTTGTTGGAAGCCGTCCAATAGCAGCATGCTATTGGTAGCATCTGGTATAACTTTAGGAACTGATCCCTGAGTCACCTTATTTTCCACTTCCCTTTCCATCTTTTGTTTTCTTCATACATATATTTTTAGATTTTGAGCCTGTGGTCAAGGGGCAAGCTTATTTTTATTAATCTCTAAGCTAGTTCAGCAGCTTTCTGGATGAACAGCATTAATAGCAGTGCTTTAAAATCAGTCTTTCCCAATCTGTTCCTCCCCACCCCTTTCCTGATATTTTGGACTAACTTCCATCAGCACCAGCCAGCATGTCAGAGTTGAGAAATGCTGGGAGTTGTAGGCTAAAACATCTGAAGGGAACACGGCTGAGGAGGACTGCTTGAGATAAACAAATCTACTGACAGTTTTGAAGAATCTCGACTCTGATTGTTGGACAGATTATAAGCACAACTGGATCTGTGTCAGTCAAACCTTTCTGTTTCCATAGACAGCGGTGCTAGAGGAAGAGTTATGTTTTGTAGCTTAATTAAATGTTAAAGGGATTTTGACAGTTCGTTAACTGTTTTAGAAAGGAAAAATCTGTGTTCCTATATTTTGGTAAAATTAATCAGTCATGGAAATCTGGACAATGGGTGTACCTGGTGAGCAACTCCTGGTTACTGTTACGGCTTCTCTTGCTGATCAGACTCGACATATGCCCTGCTCCTCTCTCTGCTCAGAGCTCACATCCCTTGATCATACAGGGTGTTAAAGGTGGGACAGGGATATGGGAGGTGAAGCTCGCATAGGCTTTCCATTCCTCATAATGGCCTGGCATGCTTTTATTTGCATGTGGGCTGGGATGGAGGGAGGTGGAGAAAACAGCTGTGTTAAGCATTTTGAGGATCCCTCCATGCATGGACCTGGATCATGCCTTGTTGGGACATTTGCTAGTGTTTAGATAGTTTAAATTTAATGTCCGAGCTGTTCATTGTGGTCTTTGTTTACTGCTGAAAGATCAAAGTAGATTCCAGTTCAAATATGTGTACACATCTAGTGGACTATATAAGCAGGGGGATAATGTGCAAAATACACCTTGCCCTGGCAGGTATCACCCCCTCCCCCCCAATCCCACCGGTGTATCACAAACTGCTTTGTCATGAGGCAGAGGAACATAGGAAGCTCTTCATATCAGGTCAAGCTCTTTGTTCACCTTCTAGACCGAAATGGCCTTGCCTTACTGTCACAGTCTCTCCAGGGCCTCAGGCCACAGTCTTACAACCTGCTTCCAGATCATTTTAAATGGAGATGCAAAGGACTGAACTTGGACTTTCTACCTTCAATGTGTATACTGCCCCATTTTGCTATGGTCCCTTCCTATAGTTTTCACTTGCAGCTGTTTTTAATTTACATACTATTCAATAGACACCTTTAAGGACAAAGGTTAAACTTCTGAAGAACCATATTGTGTATTTAAGATGCAGACATATTAATGTAGTGTTTTGTATTTGAATGGATACTACAAAACCTTTGCATAAAACTCTATAGGTTACAGCTGTTGGAGAGAGTTGTGCATACAGAATTTCCAGTTATAATAATCCAGAGCAGTTGTAGTGATCCAATAATAGAGGCTTGAATGCCATTGCACCAGTGCATGTAATTAGTCACGTACTGTTGCAGAATTAAATAAATCATGCTGCCCTTTTTATCCTGAAGGTTTTACTCATATGATGCACCATTTCCTTTTTCTTCAAGTGAAGTATAGCATAATTTGGGGTTTACAACTTAAGAATTACTTAGTAACATTTCCAGTCTTCTCAAAACATCCTTAAGCTAAGTAGGTCCACTTTCAGGTTTCATTTATTTGTCAGTTGGGAGATGTCTAAAAAAGCTTAAGAGGTTAGAATGTCATTCAGTGCGCAGGTTTACTCAAGATTGTCATGGAAATACATACCCACAGTAAATACTTGGGACTATATTATAGTTACATAGAGAACTGCTTGTGCATAGGTAAAAATAAATGATGCTGCTATGTCTAATAGAATAGCTTTTTAAAAATGTAGCTTTCCCCTTTAGCATCTCTCAGTATGGCAAACTCTTGCCTATATTAGCAAGAATATTGGGAGGGGGAAAAAGTAAGAATAATTGGCTTTCTTCCTGCTTACAGTACAAGATGTTAAGTGTTCCTTTATTAATCACTCTTTAAAAGCAAAGAAGCATAATTCAGTGATTGTGTTCCTGATCTGTGATATGAATCTAAACAGCTGTTTTCAGTACTACAAACTAAAGAACCTTTGACCATGTCATCCTATAGCTGATATTCCTGCCTGTATAAATGAGGTTGCCTGAATACATACATTCTAAGATATGCTGGGGCTGTAATATGGAGGTATTTGCATTACCATAGCATCAACAGCATCTTTCACTACAGAACATGGTGGCAAGAGCCAAAGTGCTTGTAGTGGGATTCTTCAGTGGTATCTTTCATAAGCCCTCTTGTATGAACTGCAGGCCAAAGGCCAGTCTAGCCCAGCATTCTGTTCCCTCTTGGGCTCACCCAGCAATTTGTATAAAGAAGCCCTTGATACTGGAGAGAATGCAAAACCATGACTAGTAGCCACCGACATCCTTATTCTCCATGAATGTATCTAATATTAGATTAGGTAACCATCTCTACACCCTATTGTAGCAAGTTCCATGATGTAATTACCTCTTGCTTTGTGCATTGCAAGCATAGTATTTCTCATCTGCAGTATTCCTGGCCTGGTATATGTCATGCTGCTGTTTAGGCTTTAAATCACATTAACTCATACTTGCATTAATCCCGCCAGTTTTGAAACTCTGTTCACAACTGTTGTTCCGCTTTAATGTCTCTAGGTTCCTTAAATTTGCCACTGCACACAATGTATCTCATGGAGGCCAGGTGCAATCCAATGTCTGTGAACTGCAGTACTGTAGACATGCCTTTAAAAAAAGCACTTCCTGATCCTTATTTTGAGAGATATTGGTAAGATTATGCATCTGCCATGAATCTCCAGGCATATAGGCCAAATATCAGATGTAATACTTTTGAGAATTTTGGGACAACAAATCTTGTGCTTTGGCTCTGTGGGAATCTGCTGCTGAAAGTGTTAGAAACGTCACATGAAATCCGTAATCATTCTGGAGCTCTACAGGATGTCCATTGTTTAGGATGTATATCAGGCAAAGAGGATGTTATGCAGGTTCATGACTGGCTACCTGTTAGGTGGAATGAGATAGCCAACTCAGTAAATCACTAGTTATTTAATTTATTAATGTTATATTTACTGCCAAGGAGAGTCACTTGTGGGATTTCTTTTTCTCAGGTGCCCAAATGACTTGGTCAATCATGTGCACTGTGTATTTTGAGCTGAGTGTGGAGGTGGGGAGGCATTTGCAGTACTCCCACAGGCACTAAAACTGTCTTAGGCCAGCCCTAAGCAGATTTATGAGGCTGAACTACTGACTCATCTGACCTATGGGTGTAAAGACTGTCTCGGGGGGACCTGAGGTTCCATTCTGACACTCTAAGAATCCCCGGAAGGTCAGGCCCCTTCCCCCAAGCACAAATAATTTGGTGATTTCCTGACTTTCTGATAGGTTAGAATGCCTCTCCAAAGGCTGAGAGAGTTAGCAGAGTTAGTGTTGGACTAGGACTTGGGAGATCTAGATTCTAATTCTTACTTAGTCGTGGAGCTCACTGGGTGACTTTGGGCCAGTCATAGACTGTTCGCCTTAGCTACCTCACAGGGTTGTTATGAGGATTAAATGGCAAAGATGATGACTTTGTAAGCCATCTTGGGCTCCTTGGAAGAGGAAAAAAGTGCAATGTAATAAGAAGAAGCTAAATTGTGTCATTTTTTCTCTGCCCCCCTTTTTTTGGGCTTGTCAACCACTGGAATGCTAACCTGTGAGATGCTTCAGGCTCAGCATGGAACCTTTTGTGTGTAAAGCATAAGGACTAGGCCCACTTCCCCCAAAATACAGCACTGCAGGGTGGATACCTCAGACTGAGACTCTGAACTGGAAGAAACAGTGGAGCTAGACTGTTTAGCTGAAATGCCAAGGCCAGCCTGCTTTGAGATACACCAAGCAGCTGGTGAGAACCTCTGGGGAGACACTGTAGAAGAAAGAAGGTCAGAAGGAGAGGGGCTGACCACAGGCAGGGGCAGAACTCAGTCCCTAATTAGCTGGCTCATTTATTTGACCTTTTACATTGTATCAAAAAGCCAATCCTGGCTGACCAGCTTCAACATAAGACTGTAGTAAGAAGTTCCTTGTTTTGATCTGCTGGGAAGGGAAAAGGAGAGAAGGTGAGATGGGGAGAGACCAGCTCATGACACAGAACATGTGCTGCTATTCAGATATTGCTCTTTCCTTAAATGTGCAGTATTCTTTAAAACAAATTCTTGACCTATGACTGTATGACTTAACAGTGATTTAACAGCCCAATTTCAGCTGTATTGACATTCATCTGAGTCCATGTTGGGCCATATTTGCACATATAAACAAGTACTCCTGAGCAATTGTGAACTATGTATGCAACCTTCTCTCCTGGTCCCTTTTTCTGCAAACACAGGAAACACATCAGTCAGTCAGGTTTGTGCCATTTTTAGCTTTTGCTTCATTGTAGTATGGTTTATCTTCTCCTTCAGTCCTGAAGAAGTTTGAACTGCCATGCACAAAGAACTCAGTCTTATTACACTAAAGCATTTATTTGTTCCTGCCAGCTGCATCCCTTTGGACGTCCATAAAACTACTGTATATATCTCTCCTTCAGACCCTGTAAAAGATGTCTCAAATCACAGTAAATGCCTTGCCATTTATGAGCAGGGAGAACTTGCTATGTAACTGCCCTAACCGTGCTGTACATTGTGGCAAGGTAATGTAGCCTCCCAAATCTCCTTTCTTTTCTCTAGCCTAGTAGGTTTCTGGGCCTATTCTGAGGCAGGGCTTTGTCTAGGAAGCTGTATTTTAATGCATCTGTTAGCTCAGTTCTCAGAATAATCATTCCATGTATGAAGTGCATCACTCACTCTGACACACGTGAGTTTTCTTAAAGAACATACATAGGCCCACCCCATCATATGGATTGGGACTACAGCAGCAAGAGGAACGGGTTTGGTTCAAATCAGGCCCCTGCAACTGCTATTTATACTTTTAAAAAAAGTTGCAGTTGCCGATTTAATACCACAGCTTGTTCTGTCCGAAGTAACCATGCTCGCTCTAGCCACGCCTCTGGGATTGTGTGATAAAGTGTGTTTCCAAGATATAAGTTTGTGTACCTTTGAATCCTGTAGCCTAAAGAAATATTAATATTGCTTATACTTAAACTGTGAATTGGTGGTGTTTACTTTTACTTCCATATGTTCTGGGAAATGTGAAGAGGCAAATAGGAATCGTAACGTAACTGCATTTCCCCACTCTACTGCATATGGAATTGTGCTTGCTTTCACTCAGTCTCAACGTTTACATTTTTAAAACTTTCTGAGTAACTAATGCTCTGTTACCATCAACATTTCTACTTTGTTTCTGTTACACAGTGGTAACAGAAATTAATGAGGATTTTGAGCAACTTCAGGTATGTTTCACATTCTAAGCATTGATATATCATCTCATTTATAACTTGCTCTGAAGAATGTTAATGGTTTCCCCAGTTGTGCAGAGGAAACATCTATTATGCTTTCTCAAAATGATTGATAGTGAGGAACTGCAAGATGCCAAGTGATTTATTGTTCATTGATCAGCAGAAACACACTCTGGTTTACAATGTCCTGTCTGCAGCATTGCAAGTTTTGGGGCTGGAATCATTTGTCTTATGAACAGACTGGTATCCTGATACTTCACCTCCCCTCCCCTCCATAGTTTATTTTCTATTTTAAATACCAAGGTTAAATTGAACATTAATAACTTATGGAACAATTGAGAAAGAATGACTACAACTCCTATCATGCCCCAGTTCTGGCTGAGGCATGCTGGGAGATATAAGCCTTTCTTCCTGTCTAAATTTGCATAGGGTTGTGCTTTAGATCTCTTTATTTCTTCTTTCCCTTTTTTAGTCCCTGTTTGTTTGATTAGCTTCATCAAAGCCTTGAGCACTATAGAAACAAGACTATTCTGCATGTGCCGATTTTCAAGGTCAAAACAAGAGCATGTATCTAAACTTCCCAGTGTCTCAGCCTTTATGCTATAGGGAACAAGTTTTATATTGACAGAGTGATTTTGGAGATTCCCTGCCATGGCAATTCTCGTTTAGAAATTAATAGATTGCTTTAGAGCAGGGGTCCTCAAACTATGGCCTGCGGGCCAGATACGGCCCACCAATGTCATTTGCTCGGCTCGCCTCAGAGCTTTCGGACTCATTCGGAGAAAACGATCTCCGAATGAGTCCAAAAGCTCTGAGCCAGTGCAAGTGTACTCTGAAACTCTTTCAGTTTTGGAGACTAGCAGAGAGCCAGCACACACGCCAGATTGTAACAACTACCTTCAACTGCACATGCACTGGCTCTCTCTGCTAGCTCTGGCTGGTTCCTGCTGCTCTGCTGGTCTTGCCAGCGTGAATTGTGCACATGCCGGCTCTTCCCTCTATTGTACGCATGCATTGGCTCTGAATACAGAAGAGAGGAGCAAATATGGTACCGGACACTGACCATCTCATTAGTCAAAAGCAGGGCCATACTTCCCATTGAAATACTAATAAGTTTATGTTGATTAAAATTGTTCTTCATTTTAAATATTGTATTGTTTTTTCCTGGTTTTTTGCACTACAAATAAGATATGTGCAGTGTGCATAGGAATTCATTCATATTTTTTTCAAACTATAGTCCGCCCCACCCCCCCAACAGTCTGAGGGACAGTGAACTGGTCCCCTGTTTAAAAAGTTTGAGGACCCCTGCTGTAGAGAGCTTGATTTTGAAGGATGCATACATTAACTATTAACAGTCTCCTCCAGTGAAGAGAGAACTTGGGTCATGTCCTGGCTCCTGATCTCTAATGCAATGGGGATTTATCAGTAATTCTGCTAGCAGAAACATCTGTTAAAATGAAACATAAACTGTGGTGCACTTAAGATTTTATGATTCAAACCCAGCACTTTTACTGAATCTGAAGGGGTTTTTAAGTCCTCCATAATGTCCACTGGTAGATTGCAGGAAGAAAAAAAACTGCTTAACACTGCCTATGCAAAAACACACCACCCCTCTGGTATCACACTTTGACCATTCTTTAAATGTGTGCTTGATAGCTTTGTATGTTAAACTGGAGGTGAATGGATTGATGCATCTTGGCTGTAGTTTATCATAGATGATCCTGTGTTTTAGAATGGGATAGTGTTTTAATGTGTCTGCACTCTGCTGCCTCCATAATGGAGAAGTTTTGTCTCCATACAAGCACTGCATAATATTAGAATTTGAGAAATGAAACACTTCAATAAGATGAATTTCTGTACTAGTATTAGGCTTTCTTGTGTTGTATGGTTTTTAATTAAATGTTAGATGAAAATCTATAGTGTTGAAATAATTTTTGATGCAAGCACCTGGTGCATTTTCTTCAAATAGCATTTCTTGGCATCAGTATTTCATGATATGGATAGCTTTTCAGCTAGAGCATTCCCATTCTGCATAGACAGGGCTTTGTGCAGACTTTACTAAAAGTGAAAAAAGGTAAATTCTGCATCAAAGTAGTTCAGATTCTGTGACAAGAAAAACAGGTTTCTAAATCTTGTGCATGTTTCTTTAATACAGATCTTTTTCTGCTTCGGCTTTTGCAGAGTAAGGCAGTGAAGTACCACTCTCTGTTACTTCACTCTGCTTCCTTTTGAGACTTTACCAGCACTTGAAACCATAAAAGTTAGAGATTCCATTCATTATGGACACAATCCTATAATCTCCAAATGTTATTTGGGTGACCATAGAATTTTCTAAAGCTGCAGCTGCAATCCTGGGGCTGGGACCTCTTCACAGCCGGCATGGAAAGAATCACTCTAACTGCCTCCTTCTCCAGTTTCAACTGGGCCCTGGAGGGGTGGAAAGGAGTTGTGCCAAGGAGAGGAGGCTGGAGCCAAGGACTTGCACTGATTCCTGTTTGTTTCTTAGCTTCCTTCCCTCCTGCTATCTAGCCGAAAACTGCCATTGAGATAAAACACTCATTGTGAGGAATGGCACCAGTAGAGATTCCCGCTGGTGCACCCTATTCTGGGCTTAAGGTGATGTAAGCTTCAGAGACATACTTACACTGAGGGCACAGGATTGTGCCTGAGAGCAGTAATCATACACACACTTACTGAAGAGTAACTCCCATTGATACAGTGATCCTTCCTTCTGAGTAGATATGTATAGGGCTATACCGCAGAAATTATGATACCTTATTTTGTGCCTTTCTGCACTTGAGATTCTGTTTGCTGTCATTTCCAGACTACATATCCATCAGTCTGACTTCAGGCATGACATAGGAAGTCAGGGTCTTGCCAAAGTCCTTTCTCTGTTATACATATGCAGTATTTGTTTGTTTGTTTTTTAGTGATCTAATGAATTTAGTATCCAAGGAACCTCTGACATTAGGAATCCTTTATGAAAGAATACCCCATCGCACACCTTTCAGAATCTTTTTTACCATATATGAACATGATGCTGTTCATGACTGCTTTATAGTTCATCCTTCATTTATATCAAGATACATGCATACATACATACATGCTCAGCACAGAAGCTGTGAATTCCGTGGCATCCCACAGTGGGAGCCTATCACACTTAAATTTAGAAAACCTGTAAGTATTTGAAATTTGGAGAAGTCAGGTAGCTTGAAAGGTTTCCAGATCCTGGCACCCTTTTATCTCTCTCCTTAATTGGGATAAAATTCCCACTTCACAAGATAGGCTCATCATTAAGTTTTACTTTTTTAATAAACTGATCTGATTTGATTTGTAAAAAGTGTATATCTCGATTATTGTTGCTAAGGTCATATAATGCTATGTGTTATCCATCTGATTCTTGAAAGTATCACTTCCATGAATTTAAAAGAGGCTGTAAAAGAATGTTCTGTTCTCCCTACATATGAGCAGTATCTGTTCTGATTAGCTGAATTAACTAGCCTTAAGGTTGCATGGCCATGGGGTAGCCCAGTGGGATCATCAGTCTAAGATAGTCTCCTTGAGTTTTGGTAGTAATGAGAGTCAGTTGTAAGGAATTGGAGGCAGGGGTCAAAAGAGCATTTGCTCCTTAGGAGATGGAGAGAAATGCATGTGACTAATATGCAGAGAATCTGGTTGAATGGTCTGTTAGTGGCTTTTGCAAAGAACTCTGACTTGACCTTTTTGACTTTGTGTCCCAATTAAGTATTAGTGAGTGGCAGTACCAATGAGGCATTGGACAAGTTTGAAAGATGGGACTTCATTCTGAGGAAAACAGTGAACCTTTTATCTGCTAAGCAATAGCCATAAAACTTTACTTGAAAAGTTTCTTCTGTTTCCTTTCCAAGTCAATTTTGCAAGTATGAGATAATGTGCTAATGTATGCCATGACAGTCTGTTCTGTGGCTTCTGTTTTGCTTATCCAACGCTCTTTGGGAATTGGATATGCTAGGGTTATTTGAGAGTTAAACAACAGACTTTGTGCACTTACTTAAGCCTTGCATAATCCATGCCCACTGACTTTGCATGACATGATAACCCACAAATTGCAGCTTGGACATACAAAGTGGTGCCTGAAAGTGCCACAGTTTAGCATGGATTAAAGGTTGCAGCTTCTGGTACGGCATGTGATATATGGCCATCATGGCTAGTAACTGTCCACCATAGTCTCAAATGCTCTTTGTCAGTTCCCTTTATATCGGACCTCATTATCATAATACCCTTTATGAATAGTTTTATTTTAGCATACAGTAAACGGCATTTGACACTTTATTTCCCATTCCTCTGTTACACCAGGTAATCTTAGGGAACATGTACCTTACGGAACATGCACCTTAAAAGATGGTGCTTGTCCACTAGATTGCTTTGAAAGATTTGAGATCTTTTGCTGGGGTTTTTACATGTGCTTCCAGAGAGAGAACAGCTTTGCATTTGCACAGACACACACAACAATTAGAAACTAAAGGAAAGCTTATTCAAGCAGAAAATACAGAGTAGCTTTCTAGTTTCTAGGCAGCCAATTTTCCTGTTGCATCCCATTCATATGCTATATTTCTAAGAGATAAAGAGCCCAACAGCCTCATAGAGATAGGCTAATAGAAGATGAGAGTTTTCTAGACTACTACCTGTCTTTTGGTTGTCCTGAATGCTACACTTTCAGTAGCAGTCCTTTGATTAGGCAGGAAGGGATATAAGAAGTCCACATTCCAGGCTGGGTTGTCAAGTCTATGTTCAGAGCTTGCTTGCTTTCATTTTCTAAGTCCCTGGTCCTTAAACTTCTTTCAATAGGAATGGGAAGCTTTCCATTGTTTCCCAGACTTATGTTGACTTGATGGGTGCCTGATTGCTCCTGGTGACCTTATCTATTGCTGTCCACTCTGTGATCATGTCTGTTTTCTATGGGTAAAAAGGTAAGTTCTTTTCTGCATTTGTTGGCTGCTGTTGATGGAATAGTTTGCAGGGGTCTTAGGACAATAGTTGTCATCCTTGCAGGGTGGTTTTGTCTAATTTGTCTAGGAGGAAATGTGTTGAGCTTGACCGTTTTGCTTCAAGAATTCCAGCATTCATTATTCATAATTCATCCTTATCTCATTCACACAGGTTAGCCCAGGATAATAGGTCCCCACTGCTGAACAAAGGCTTACCCAGCATGGCTCGGGAGCCTGTCCTTGTGGCACTACTTCATGGCCTGGGAGCTTATCTTTGTGTAGCTAATAATGATAGTATATGCATGTGCTATACCCCCCCCCCCTTTGAAGAGATCCCTTTTAAGCTCTGTGTGTGGTGGTGGGGGTTAGTCCCTTTAAATAATGTACTGCCATCAAATTTGGCACTTTCACTGGCCCCAATAAAAAGCCTTGTGAGACACCACTGCTTGTATCATTCCATTGCAAGAACTGCCCATTTATTCCTACTGTCTGCTGTCTGTTTTTAACTAGTTAATGATCCATAAAGAACCTCTCCTCTTATCTTTCGATTGTCACATTTGCTCCAAAGTGAGGCAATCCAGTTTTAGAATTTCTAATGAATAATATAATCTGAATATAATATAATCTGAATAATATAACTCCTACCCACATGCTATTTATTCTGAATATTTTGTTTTGCTAGTCACATGCTAAATAATCTGTTTTAAATATTTGAATGAAAAGTTCTGCTTCTACTTGCTAGCTTTTTTTTTGTCTAGAAGGTGGAACTTCATTCATGTTTAATACTTGATCTGCCCTTATCACCTGTGAATGCACATGTTTTTGAACAGGTACATAAGCACTATTTTTGAATGTGAACTCCAAAACAACCTACCATCCTTTAAATGTGTTGAACTTCAAACAACTTCATTCCAACAAACATGACCATGCTGATGTGGGGTGATTGGAATTGTAGACGAACACTGCAGGGGTGTGGGATGCATCAAGCAGGAATCTTTGCTTCCATTCTCAGAACTTTACTTGAAACCTTCCTGCACTTCTAACTAGGTAATTGGTGGTGTTAAATGTGTGATGTTCTCTAGCTTTTATTCTGAAAACCAAGTTTGTTGAAAAATTAGTTCATAAGTTGGATCAACAAAGTTTTGAAATTACTGGAAGCAATTAAAGTAGCATTAAAGGTTGCTTTTCCCCTACAGATTCTGGGTGTGGACTTTTTATCAGTGAAAATGTCCTATACATCTGCATGGAAGTAGAATTATATAACTTTGGCCAAGTGCAATATGTAGGTTAGCTTGACTGAATTATATTCTCATAAATGTAGACTAGTGCTGTTGCCAAGTATTGTATTTCCTGTCTTGAAAATAAGAATTTTGGAAGCTTCCAGTGCTTGTCTCTTGTACAATTCAGGTACCCAAGTTTTTGCTCTGCCTTGGATTTTAATCAGAGATGGAAAGGATTTTGTGTCCTCCATGCTTCTCTTTGTAACTACTGTTCACCTCTTTTGATGCTCTCCCAGCAGTTACAGGGTGTTTCTCTTCTGTCCCTGGCATAGAGACAGACAACTTTTTCCATTACTCTTTTTGTGCTCAAGGGCACATTGGTGCCTCTACATTTTTCAGGATTCTTTTTTCTTCCTCCCATTTCCTTTTATTCTGGTGAAAATTCCCTGCTCTGTACCTTTCCTTTCTATCATCCTTCTGCCACCATCTCTCCCCCTTCCCCCATGTTGCTGCATAACATTGAGGAAGTAGATAGTCTTTCAATAGAATTAGGGAGAAGGAGCAGCTGAAAGTGTGGTGCTTGTAGAGTTGATGTACATGGGGTGGGGGGTGCTCTTGCCAGGAGTCGTAATGGTTTTTTAGTACCCCTGGGTTCTGTGTTACCCTTGATCTAATGTTAGTTTTCTGTTACTGTGGTAGCGTGCCCTTGGCAGCATGTCAGAAACCAGAGGTTGCAGGAAGAAATCTCCAGCTAAATGGAGTGAGGACGGGATCCCACCCCCTATGCCCGCATTTCTGGATGTATAGGAAAATCTGATGTGACTCAGGATGGGTTTTAGAATCAACTAAACTAATTTGATGGGAGTTGTTTGAAGGGAAACTAGTTTTCTGAGTCTGACCATGGGAGTCCTCCCTGTTGATAATACAGAGACTGCTGGATGGAAACAGAGACTGGACCAGTTGTTCATCAGGATAGATTACTGCTTTCCATATTTAAGCCATAATAGGTGAAGGCAATTAGAATTTAGAGGTGATCGTGAAATTGGAACCTCTTTGACAATGGAGCCAGTTACGCTGCAGCTGTTCTTACCCACCACCAATTTTTTGCACCTTTTTCTAGGGTAAATATGGGTCTACTTAGGTGACTTTAAAAAAAATAATAAGAATTGGGGAATGGCACATATGCCAGTGCTGTAGTGGCACAGTTTGAAACTCATCATGAGTGCTTTCATCATTTTGCTTTTAAAGAAAATCTATTGTCATGGCCCCATTTTTCATTCTTTTACATTATTTGTATTCCAAGCAGCTAAAACTCTGCTTTAACTCTCAGATCATCCTGGAAAAACCACTGCCTTTGCTTTAAAACATGAATCACAGCCATCTTAACCTCACATAACAGTTTACAGGGTGTGACTCAGTCCTATGCATCGTAGCTGACAGTAAGCTTCGGGATGCTTGCTTATGATCTCACAGGTTCGACTTGACATGCACACTAAGCTTTAACAAAAATACTCAGCCAGCTGAAATGCAGCATTAGGACTTAATTAGAAATGAAAAGATTTTTGCAAAACATGGTTGTTTAAACTATTTGCATGAATTAGGAACTCCATAAAAGATTTATGAATCCCATCCACACTTTTTGTCTGTTTCCTCAACTGCCAAATGTTTGATGATTTCACTGTTGTTGTTGTTTGTTGTTGTTTTGTATTTGTGCCCCTTCCCTTCTGAAAGATCAAAATGCCTCTTCTAGGGCTTAGCTATCAGCAGCAAGAACTTTAAGATGAAGTACTCTGGCATTCTTTTCCTTCAGCCCAAAAGCTTCTCCCAAAATCGAATTTAGTCTTCTGGCTAGAAGAGGTTTGATGCTTCTGCTCTTAACTGTGAGAAACTGTAGGAAAAATTTGAAGTTCTGTCAACTTAATCTCTTGTCAGAAAAAGATGGAGCTTTCATTCACCCTGGTTCTCCAAGAGATTAGATGATAGTGTCAATTCTACGCTGGAAAAAGATCTGGATTTGTGCTTCTCCTTAACTACACTACTACATATAGCTGCCTGAAGGTAGTAGTTTGAAAAATCCAATATGTCACCCCTTCAGCTGTTCAGGAGGTAGTCCTGTATACAAGGGGTCCCCCACTTTTTGGACCTATGGGCACATTTGGGAATTTGAGAGGCTGATGTGGACACCACCACAAAATGGGTCACATGGAGGATGTGACTAATTACATCAGGGGTCCTCAAACTTTTTCGATAGGGGGCCAGTTGAAAGGCCATGGCTACATGCGCAGGCCGGTGAGGTGGGGTGCCTGGGAGCATGGGCTGGTAAGGTGCCGTCGGGTGCGTGTGAGGTATCAGCGGCTTGCTCGCTCGGAGACCATCTCTGATCTAGCGAGCCACCACCTCCCTACACTGCAAGGCAGCAGCAAGCGCGCGCCTATGGGAGGCAGGCGGTGGCTTGCTCGCTCAGAGACCATCTCGGATTGAGCGAGCCACCACCTCCCCGCCTGTGCAGCAAGCACGCGTGCGGGTGGCAAACGGCGGCGCAGGCCAGATGGATGGCCATGACAGGCCGGATCCATCCGCGGGCCGTAGTTTGAGGACCCATGAATTACATGATGACTGCTATGGGACCCTGGCTAGAGAAAACTGAGCTAGCAGTGGGGGTAGGAGGATCATAGTCTGTGGCTGGCGGGGAGGGAAAATAGTAAGAGTTAAAGAAAAAGCAAGGCTAGAGACTAGGTGGAGGGAGAAACTGAGCTAAAGAGATAAGGGACTAGCAAGGTTATTGATATTATTAGATTTACACCCCGTGTTTCTTCCTCAAGGAACTCAAGGTATCATATAAGATTTTCCTCTCTATTATATCCCTACAAGGATAACTACCCTGTGAGGAGGGTTAGCCTGAAAGTCTGTGGCTGGCCGAGAGTCACCCAGTGAGCTCCATGGCTGAAGGGGAACACAAACCCAGATTTCCCGAGTCCTAGTCTAAGCGCTGCACTACACTGGCTCTCTGGCTAAAGGCTGGGAGGCAGGGGGGAAATAGCAAGGCAAAGGACAGAGGGAGAGATGCTAGAAAGGAAGAGAAAGAAAACATTTTCTGGAATTTTTATATTAAGAAAAAAGGTTATAGACAGGAAGTGGATAGCTTCGTGAGCACCATTGGAAGTTCTCCTGGGTGTCATGTGGAAACGCCTCCCTAAATACTCAAAAAATTGTCTTCTACCACGTCAGACCCTCTGACCATTTAACTCAATATTGCTTATGATGACTGGCAGCAGTTTCCTAGAGTACAGGCAGAGTTCCTGTCCTCTGTTATTTCATTCTTTGTTAGCTGAGATGGTAGAGATCAAACATGGGACCTTTTGCATTTAAAGTATGTGCTCTACCACTGAAGAGTAGTCCAAATACTGTTCATACCCTAGAGGTTCTATAAGAAAAATCATATGGGTGTAGAAGATAATGCTTTCTTGTTGTGGAAAAACACCTGAAATCCTAAAGTAGAAAAACGTAGGAAACCAGACCCAACACTGTAACAAGGACCACATTCTAAACAAAGTGAAATATCTCAAGGTAAACAAATAGAGACATTTTGGATGTACTCAAAAGAAATCTGTGCTTCATGAATCTTAAGCTCTTATTTGTACAAATAGAGGGTAGTTATGACTTTTGTGCTGCATCTGATCTTTGAACAAATGGATGTAATCAAATTCAGTAAAGCTCTCTCATTGTGTGATGCTTTTTTGCTGAAGGCAATTGATGTAGAAGCTCGCAAAAGTTCAGTAGGGTTGAAATGATGGTAAATCTAGAATGTCTGTTTTCTCATAATTGTGAAGATCATAGCCTTGGCTCCTGTGGCTTAAGCAGAAACACAACATTTCAGCTTTATACTGCTTAGGTGGCTGCAAATTGCACTGACTTTTATTGATGATTCTTTCCTACTAACTCAAATTGCATTTCAGTCTTATTTTTCATCAGTATTTCCACCTTAATTTACATCTGTAGGCTGCATCATCATTACTTCCATCAGCTGTTATCAGTATGGAAGTGTTGTATCATGACCAGTTGACCAGGCAGCTGTTTGTCCACTGTATTTGCAGAATATTGGACTAGAACATTTGCTGTGACTCATCATGGCTGCTCTTAAGTTCTTATGTCTGTTGTAAATAACATTTATTCAGAATTAAATAGGCAGAATGCTCTTCTCAGATGGCCTGCTTTAAGCAAAACTAAAGGTACCTAATACCGTTGCTTTGTGTATAAACCATACACATGCATGACCTTCAAAGACAAGCAAGTTGATTTATTGCTGTGTCAAATTCTTAAGTACTCTGCTTGCTGAAATTGGAAAAAGGAATAATCATTTTTACAGAGGAAATATACTGTCATGAAACTGCAGAACTCTGCCAGTATGTAAGCACTTTTAAAAGCATCAGCTCTAGGAAATAAATATCTGTCTGAGGGAAAGAAACTTTGTCTCTCTGTAGGTGTGTGTGCATGTGCGTGTGCGTGTGAGCATTTGTCTTTTTGTTGGTCCAGAGAAATTGACATTTGCTTGTCATGTAATTCAGTTATAGGGCAGGGGTGAGGATAGACGAGCCATGTCCTTTTGTGTGTTATTGGATTAAGTCATCAGAGCCTTTTGATGTCCTTTAAAGATTTAGGAGATGAAATGTTTGTAACCAGGTATTGTGAGACAAGACAGCTGAGGCACCTTGACATTTCATTCCTTTCAATTAAGTGTGCATAGAATTCAAAATGCTTGTGGCCATGAAGCAAGCTGCCTGCAGTGCATAGAATTACAGGCCTAAAAGTTACTTGCTTTGACTGTTCTCCTTGGTGGTTTGGTTTATACATACATTGCCAAGTCACAAATGGGGAATTTTTGTTTAATGTCAGTTAACTAACCAGATTAAGCCAGATTTATTATAAATTAAATGGAAGGGATGATAAAGCTGCAAATAGGTCTTTGGGGAGTTTTCATTCAAATCATCTGGAGTCCACTGCCATGAATGAACTGCAGCAAACACAGAATTTCTCAAAATTGTTAATTCAGCTTTGGTTTTTTTTTTATTTTTTATTTTTTTATTTATTAAAACATTTTTATGCCGCCCCATTCGCCGAAGCCTCGGGGCGGCTTACAACAGCCGTAGAAGCATCTAATGCTCCCATGATTAGATGCTCCAAAACTAATTCCTAACTTGAAGTATGCCTGTCTTTTTGTATTTACATCCATCCCCGATTGATGAGTTCAGAATGGATTACATCATTATTGCTGGGACTCCCAGAGGGATGACAGGTTTATGTTAACCAAATGATATTAAGTTGTTTATTAAGGGGTAGATTAAACAAAAGGCAAACATTGTTTTCCTCATCTTTGTATACAATAGGCTTGCATATATTTGCTTATTTTGCATTCCAGTTTGCTAGACATGGGGAAGTATAAAGAATTACGCATAGCACTAAAGGGCCATTCCAGTAGATATTTTCCTTCAATCTCTAACCCTAGCTCCTTGGATTCTTCTAAGTATCCCACAGCTTCCAAAGAATTGCTGAAGCTATAAGAATTAAGATTTAGCAAAACTGAGATTCTCTGGTTGCTGAATATATATTGCTCACATTCCTAACTTTTTCTGTATTGGCACCAAACTGTAGAATTAAAGTAAGCTGTTCAATTATGCTTCATGGTTTGTGAATTTCCACTACCCCATTCTACTTAGTTCTGGTGTGTGTGTGCGCGCGTGCGTGCGCATGCGCAGAACTACCAACAAGCTGGGTGCAAGATTATGGTTCCAATTTATTTTGTCAATAGGGGGTCATACATACTGCTGAAATTTGCTGCAGTGCAGTGATGGGGATATGCAGTTCTGTGGCTTGACTGCTGGTCTTTAAACCCGATTGTTTTTTTAAATGAGACATTCTGTTTGTGCTAACTAACATTCTTCATTGGAGAGAGCTTAATTGGTTGGAAACAGAATGCAACACTTTATACATGCTCCCCTGCCTTTTCTTCTCCACAAAACATTTGGGTAGTCTTTAGGAAGCTTTATTCACATTTCCAGCTTGTTTGGTTGTTGTTTTTTAACCATTGCTACCTCTTCCCAGCTGACCATATTGCATAATACTTCCACACATTTTAAATGTGCTTCTCATCCTTTTTGGCCAAGCTTGCAGTGTGTAAAAAGTTCCTCAGGTTGTCTTAAGTAAGTCTCCTAGTCCTTGTTCTGGAACTTGTGCTTTGGGCAAATGGGTTCCCCTTTACAACTTTGAACATCTTGAACCAAAATTCAATGTACTTTGCTAGAAATTGCTTGCATGCTGTAGCCCATAGTGTCGTTCTATCCAGCAGTGTACCTAAATAATTAAGTTGCATTAAAAGCAGAAACTTGTGCTAATTTTTTTTGGGGGGGGGTTGTTTTTTTGTTTTTCAAATCCTCTGAAAGATTAATATCATCTGTGTCAAAAATTCACAGGAATTCCCTCATGGTCAGCCATTTGCAGGCCTTCCCAATTTTCTCTGTCCAATCCATAATAAATTCTGTGCAAGCCCACCACCCCCACTCAAAAGGAATATATCAGACTTCTCAGATCTAGTTTTGTGGTTAAGTCTTAAGTCTTATGACGGTTTGGTTCATCTAAAAAGTAATAACTTGACACTTCATTGAGTTGCAGTGGTTGCTTTTATTATTATTTAGAAAATTTGAATGACACTAGGAGAGCTTTCTTGTACCCTGTAAACCTTTTTAAAGATTTTTTTTCACAAATCTGTTTTGCAAGCATTTGGGACACATAGACACACAACTGGACTATCGTTCAACAAAGCCAGAGATTCTCTCTACTCTTCCCATTATTTAATTTTTTAAAAAAATCACCTTTTTCTACTAGGGGTTCTATTTATGCCTGTTTCCTTCCAGTCACTGATCCTATATTTCCTTTCAGTTCTGCCTATGCTTCTCTTTGTTTAACAGCACTGCTTGCTCCCTACTCACTGCTAGCCCCCAGGGAGCCTCATTGAGTACCAGCAAAAATCAATGCTGCTTAAGATTCTTATACTAAGATTCTCAATAGCGCTGTTTTGATTAAAGTGCCCTTTATTTCTGTGAGACAGTTTTAGTTGATGAGTTCTGGTTTTCTTCATTATGTTGCCCCCCCCCCACACACACACACAAGGTGAAGCAGCTAAAAAGAACTACTTAGTTTTGCAACACCGAATTGAAGAGCGTAATGTATAGCTGTATTATTACAGGAAATGTTGAAGTCGCTATGTTGCTGGCATTTGATGAAAGAAGATACTTCAGTAATTTGAAAGGTTTCTTTCTCATCCATATCTTTTCTGGTTCTGTGATACAGGCAAATAATCAGTTTCCCCATAGAAATGCAGATGAAAGCTTGCTTGAATTTCCTTATAAAATTTAGAAGGGTACATAAACACTTGAAAGGTTCTTGCCTATGATTACAGCAAATCAAGTATTAAAAAAGGAAATATCAAATTTCATTACAACTGGGAAAGAATTAACAGTTGTATTTTTCTGTTGCTAGCAGGCTTTGACTCTTGGTAAGGTAAAGTGATTGTCCCCCTCCCCCCCCCAATAAACCCTTTAAATGAAAGATAAATAGAGGTATACACATATATATCTGCCAGTTAATCACACATTTCTATATATTATTTGTTTATACTAATAAAGTGATACATCTGATGCACTTTTCCAAGAGGGAGTTGTATTAGTATGTTGCAGCATAAACAACATAGAGTCTTGTGACACCTGAAAGAATAACACAAGGTTTTGTGTATGCTGTTCAGTTTATCAGATACATGAACTGTTATCCTCAAAACTGAGGGAAATATAAACTGTGTTTGTCAGAAGGGATTGAAATGCAGAAAGTACAGTTATGGCTAATTACATGAACAGCTGCCATTCACAAAAGCTTCTTAGAAGTTCACATGGAACATCATTGCATTGCTGAGCTGATTAACATATGTAGTGTGATAAAAACAGCAACTTGCCTTTGTCTGTATTCAAATCACAAGAAATAGAGTTGAAACCTTTGATGATTTTTACATTGCTATAGAATCACAGAATCATAAAATAGTAGAGTTGGAAAGCGTCAGTAAAGCCATCAGGTTCAGTCCCTGGCTCATGCAGGACCCCCAAGTTACAGTTGGTGGTAACAGACATTTCTGGCTGAGATGGATTATCTGGATCTATTTCAATTGGGGTTCAAGCCTGGTTTTGGCACAGAAACAAATTTGGTCAGCCTGTTTGGTCACCACCTAGGTTGGGAGTGAGACAGGGGGAAGCGTAATCCCATTGGTATTCCTAGACCTCTCAGTGGGTTTTGATACCATCGATCATGGTATCCTTCTGGGGCATCTGTCCGAGTTGGGAGTGAGTACTATATTGCAATGGTTCTGCTCCTGCTTGGACCACAGCTCCAGAAGCTGGTGCTTGAGGGATACCGCTCAGCCCTTGCACTCTCCAGCATGGGGTTCCTCAGGGATTAGTCCTGTCCCTCATACTATTTAGCATCTACATGAAACTGCTGAAGGGTGCCATCTGGAGTTTTGGAGTGCAATGTCGTGCTGATGACACACAGCTCTATTTCTCCTTTTCATCTTCAGGTGAGGCTATTCATGTACTAAACTGGTGCTTGGCTGGGACAGTGGACTAGATGAAGGCTAACAAACTGAAGCTCAATCCAGACAAGACTGAAATGAGTGGTACTACTGTCCAGATGGAGGGAATTCAACCTTTTTTAGTTGGGGTTCTACTTCCCCTGAAGGAGCAAGTTTGTAGCCTCAAGGTGCTCCTGACGCCATTTTGGTTGTTTAAAGCCCAGGTGGCATCAGTGGCTTCGCTTGGAATGCCTTTGGCTGATGGATCAGCTATGGATGACGGATCAGCTATGCCCTTATCTGAACAGGGTTAGCCTGCTATCAGTAATCTATGCTCCAGTCTCTAAAATATACTACTGCATTGCATTCTATGTGAAGCTGCCCTTGAAGGCAGTTCAGAAGGTACAGCTTGTGTTAAATGCTGTAGCCAGATTAAGGACAGGGATCAGATCATATAACACCAATTCTGACTCACTTGTATTGGCAGCCTATATATTTACAAGCCCAAATTAAGGTGCTGTTTTTGACCTATAAAATCCTACATGGCTTGATGCCACAGTATCTGATGGAGGACCTCTCTCAGTCACAGTCTACCCAGACACTACTATCAAGTTCTTGGGTCTAACTCCAGTTGCCACGTGCAAGCAAGGCTCAGCTGGTAGCAACAAGAAGAGGCTTTTCAGTGGTGCCTCCCTCCCAGTTCTGGAACCTGCATGGCACTAGGTTAAGACTGTCCTCTGTTGTAGGGCATTTAATTAGCTGAGGGGTGGTGGGAAGATTTGTTGGATATACAACTCCATCAATCAGTGAAATAATTAAAGCATCCCCAACAGACGGTTGTCTAACTGCATCTTCAGTGCCTCCAGTGTGGGAGAGACCACAGCCTCTCTAGGTAATTGGTTGCACTGTTGTACTGCTCCTAACAGTCAAGAGGATTTCCCTGGTAGAATGATTGAGAAGATATCTTGGCCCTCCTCTGTGTAACAACTTTTCAAGTACTTTAAGAGTGCTATCACAGCTCCTTCCAGTCTCCTTAAGGCTAAGCATGCTCAGTTCTTCCAGCTTATCCTCACAGAGCATTTTTTCCAATCTCCCAGTTATCTTTTCTGCCTTCCTCTATTTTTTCCCAATATGTCTGCACCTATCTTAAACTGTGCTGCCCAGGACTGAATACAGTACTCAAGATGAGGCCTACACAGTGCTGAGTGGAGGGGAATTATGTCATGTGATTAGGAAGTGATACTTCTATTAATGCAGCCTGAAATAGCATTTGTCTATTTTTCACCATCACATTGTTGACTCAACATTCAGCTTGTGATCTACAACAATTTGAAGATCTTTCTTAAAGACTCATAGCATTTTTTATTCATGTTTTCCCCATCTTATAACTGTGCATTTGGCTTTCCTAGGTGCAGAGCTTGGCATTTGTCTCTGTTAAATTTCATTCTGCTGATGAAAGCCTAACATTCCCAACTTACCAAGATTATTTTGAATTTTTGTTCTGTCTTCCCAAGTATTAGCAACCCCACCCAATTTTGTCTTACAGACAAATTTGATCAGCATTCTGTGCACCTCCCTTTTCCAGAAGAAGACTGGGACAGAACTGTGCTCTTCTGCTTTTTCTTCTTTTCATCTTACTATTTTGTAATCCTCATTTGAGTGGTTCAACTCTCTTCTTTGACAAGTAGTTGAGCATTTCTTCTTTGTGGCCTCTATGCATCACACCTAGGGGATCTGCAGCTGCATGCAGCCTGTTGTAGGGAAGATTTTTCAGCTAAATGTCAGTCTGGGTGGGAACCCTGCCCTTTCCTGTTCCCTGCTTGCATGGGAGGGGCTCCCTCCCATTGGCTCAGTTCCTTTTCAACCATCTCCTGCCTAGATCAGGAAGTTCTTCCCTTCTCAACTTAAGTATTTTTTCAGTGTTTCCTTTGCCTTTTACTATGCACATATCTGAATAAGGATTCTTTATTGCTTTTAGCATCCCTTGCTAACCATCCCTCATTCTCAGCTTTAGTTTCCCTGATCCATCTCTGCAGTCTAATGCTATCTGCTTGTACTCTTTCTTAGTAACTTGATTTCTTCGTCGTGGCCTCTGTGCATCACACTTTGGCCTTTGGCCGGAAGATTACAAGCTAACGGTTTATTTTGGCGGGAAAAGCTCCGCTCCCCTTCCCCCACAGCCTATAAAGAGCGGAGCGCCCGCCATTTTGTTCAGTCTTTGCAACCACCGTTCACTGTGCCTCGTGCCGCTTTCGACTGTCGCTCTGACCGTTACTCATAGCCTATTTTCCTCTTCTTTTACTCCCAGTTTTATATCCGCTACTTTCTTACTTCTTCTAAAAAAACAAAAATATATTCTTACCCTCTGCACTGTCTTCTTTTTTCTTCTTCTTGTGATGGCGCAGCGAGCGGCCTTCTGCAGATGTGCGGAATGCGGGTTGGAGATGTCACCATCTGACCCGCACGACCTATGCCTCCTCTGCTTGGGTCTCCCCGTCATGTGGCTGACCTCCCGGCCGAGCCGCTTCCATCTCTCCACCAGTGGTCGATCTCTGATGGGGAAATTCAGGACTCTCCCCCCAGGGCTAGGTCACCCACACCTATGCCCATGGCCACGATGGAGGCGGATGTAGTCGAATCCCCGCCCAGGGCCTGCCAGAGTCACTCCAGGGAGCAGCTGTATGAGCGATTTGAGGACTGGCGTAGCTCCGACTACCCATCTTAGTAGGACCTGGCCATACTCAGCCGGGTACTATCCTGCGCCGAGGGATCGGTCCCCACCACGCTCTCATGATCACCCACTGCCGCTGGATCCGAGGCGCACATCCCCGCTTCCCCGGGAGGAAAGCAGCCGGTCCGTTTCGCCAGTGGAGTCTTCTTCTTCAGCCCCTCCATACTACAGCGCGGACTCCAATGACTCAGATGTCGATTCTACCTCTCCCGACGTCACGGTGACCTCCCAGGGCCCCGCATCACCGGACGAGTCCCACATTTCTTTTGCGGAGCTGATGTCCAGGCTCGTCCAGTCCCTGGACATCGATGCTGTCCAGCTCCCAGGACCGTCTACAGATAAGATCTATGACGTCGTCCGCAGGGAGCAGTCCACCTCCATCATCCTGCCCTTGATCACCACCCTACGGCAGGTGATGACCCAGCCCTGGGACTTGCCCTCTCACCCTCAACCAACATCACGGAGGTATGAAGCCATGTACCGGGTTCGGGAGGAGGACATACCATTCCTCCTCTGACACCCCAAGCCGAACTTGGTTGTGGTGGAGTCCTCCCAGGGTAGAGAGGCAAGAGGCCATACCGCTCCGTGAGACAAGAAGGGCCGCAAGATCGACTCCCTGGCCAGGAGGGTCTATGCAGCTTCAGGCTTGGGGCTGCGTATCTCAAACTACGAGGTGACATTGGTGAAATACCAGTATTTTATAATGCAACACCTCCCCAACGTCTTCTCGGCCCTCCCAGACCAACAAAGCGACTTGGCCAAAGTGCTAATCAAGGAGGCGATGCACGTCACAGTCCAACAGCTGTCCACAGCCAGGCACCATGTGGACACTAACTCGAAGGCGTTGGTCGATGCCTTTTCTCTTCGTAGGCATGCGTGGCTGAGGAGCGCCAACTTCCCCGAAGAGACCAAGCAGCGTATCGAGGAAATGCCCTTCAATGGGTCCGGGCTTTTCCATTCGAAAACGGACCATAAACTTAAAAAACTTCATGAGTCCCACATGACGGCCCGATGAATGGAGCTCCAGTTGCTTCCGAGGCGCAAGTTGCCATGGAACCGTCCACCCTACAGACAGCCTTACCATCCCAGGCAACAGCCTCAGCACAGGCAACAGCAACAACAACAGCGCCATTGACAACAGCCCCAACAACGCTACCCACAGGGCCGCCGCTGATATGACAACAGGAGGCAGTGTTGACGGGACTGGCGAACCATTCCTCTACCCTATCCTATACCCGCCCCCCCTCTCATCTGGAGACCGGCTGTGAAGCCGACTCCCCATTTGGGAGTCCATCACATCTGATGGATGGGTATTGTCTATTATACAGCACGGCTATAGGATAGAATTTGATACCGTTCCTCCATCGAGTCCGATTCGGTTTACATCTTGCTCACCAGTACCGCTCGATGAAATACAACAACTGCTTTGTAATTGAGCAGTTTCATCAAGTAACTCAATATGACGGACTTCACGGATTCTATTCTAGATACTTTACAGTTCCCAAACGGGACGGTGGCCTACGTCCGATTTTAGACTTACATGGTCTGAATCGATTTATCGTGACGAGGAAGTTTCGGATGACTACCCTCCAAAATATTTTGCCGCTGCTTAGGAAAGAGGATTAGTTTGCCTCATTGGATTTGAAGGACGCTTATTTTCATATTGCAATCCATCGCAAGCACAGACGTTTCCTTCGCTTTGCTGTTGCCTCCAATTTCTGCGAATTCATGGTTCTACCTTTCGGTTTGGCTACTGCTCCGAGAGTGTTTACTAAATGCATGGCCCCTGACTGTGCTTACCTACGCCTCCAGGGCATACAAGTTTATCCTTACCTTGATGACTGGCTCCTAGTCTCCAGGTCCAGGGAAGCGCTTCTCACTTCTATCCGTATTACCTGCGCCTTATTGGACGACCTAGGCCTTTGCATTAATACTGAGAAATCTTCTCTCCTTCCGGTACAGAAGCTTACGTTCATCGGAGCCAACTTGGATTCGACGTTGGAAAGGGCATTCCTCCCTCGGGACAGACAACTGACTCTCGCTCGCCATGTTCATCGAATGCGATGAGACAGATCGGTTCTGGCGAAGTCCATCCAGAGGCTTCTAGGACATATGGCTTCCGCTGTTGCGAAGATGCCACATGCCAGACTGCGACTCCGTCCTTTGCAGATATTTTTCAACAAAGTGTTCTACCCACAGAGAGATCCACCGTCGAAACTGCTTCGAGTCCTATCCTCGATACTCCATTCACTACTATGGTGGTCGGTCCCGGACAATCGGACTGCTGGGGTCCCCTTCAGGCCCCAAGGCCCATTGATAACAGTCGGTACCGACGTGTCTCTTCTGGGTTGGGGAGCGTTATGCTCCGACCTGTATACTCAGGGCACGTGGACTCGTCAGGAATCCACAAATCATATCAACTTCCTGGAATTGTTGGCCGTATTCAAAGCCCTATGCTCTTTTGAAGATGTTCTTCAACATTGGGTTGTTCAGATAACATTGGACAACATAGCCACCGTTTTTTATCTGAACAAGCAAGGTGGGATGAAGTCTCCGACCCTGGCCAGACTTTCTATGAAGATCTGGGACTGGTGCATTTCGAGAGACATTACGATAATAGCAGTCCATCTGGCCGGTATGGACAACGTGAAAGTGGACCTTCTCAGCAGGCACATGCTCATCTCTCACGAATGGGAACTAGACCTCCAGACAGGCGAGGACCTTTTTCATCGCTGGGGGTTTCCCGACGTGGACTTGTTCGCCACCCAACAGAACAAGGTGTGTGCGACTTTCTGTTCGAGAACGGGAATCGGGTACGAATCCCTAGGGGACGC
The DNA here is from genome assembly GCF_004798865.1 of Varanus komodoensis. NCBI lineage: Eukaryota > Metazoa > Chordata > Lepidosauria > Squamata > Varanidae > Varanus > Varanus komodoensis. The sequence goes on from NW_025335889.1 coordinate 4,396,633, forward strand.
CTTCATGATTCCATGGAACAACCTGAATTTCTACGCCTTCCCACCAATTCCTCTGGTGATGAGAGTCATAGCGAAGATTGTTTGGGATCGGGCCACAGGGATACTAATTACTCCTTGGTGGCCACACCAACCTTGGTTTCCCACACTACTGGACATTTCTCACGGGGAATACCTTGATCTTCCACCACTCCCGTACCTGATAACCCAGCAGGATGGTGCACTTCGCCACCCAGATATATTATCGTTGAAACTAACTGCGTGGTGAATCCGATAGCTGACTTCGCTACGTCTATACCGACGACTACTTCAAGTGGTTTGAATCCTACCTTCGAATCCACTACTGACTTTGTTACGTCTACACCGATGACTGCTTCAAGTGGTTCGAATCCTACCTTCGAATCCACTACAGTTGCAACCTTCGAATTCGCTGGAGGTGGCGCTGCTCCAGCACTGTCAGACCCAACTATTGTGCCATCGAATCTGACAACCTTTCATCCGAACATTCAATACATATTGGACTCCGCTTTAAAGCCTTCTACATGGAAGTCTTACGCAGCTAAATGGAAGCGTTTCTCCACCTTTGCCGACTCTCGTTCATTCTCTCCATTTACATCATCGATACATCAAATTCTTCAGTTCCTCTTAGAACTACACCACTCTGGACTGAAACCATCTTCGATTAAAGTGTATACAGCGGCGATCGCCTATCATCGTGGTATGGTGGACAGCTCGTTCGTTTTCTCTCAACCCACTATTAAAAGGTTTCTGAAGGGACTTTATAATCTGAACCCGTCGATCAGACCAATAATGCCCACCTGGAGTCTCTCTGCTGTTCTGCAAGCGCTTACGAGAGCTCCTTTCGAACCGTTGGCAACAATCGATTTACATCTTGTCTCGTGGAAAACAGCATTCTTAGTTGCGGTTACCTCAGCCCGGAGGGCCAGCGAGCTGTGCACCCTACGCGTAGACCCACCTTCTCTCAATTTTCATAGAGAAAAGGTTGTCCTGCGGCTCGATCCATCTTTTCTGCCTAAGGTGTCCACACCCTTTCATATGGGACAAGATATTATTTTACCTGCCTTTTTTCCGGCTCCGTCTACTCAGTTAGAAAGGTCATCACATTCACTTGACGTTTGGCGCTGTTTAGCCTTCTACATATCCAGGACGGAATTTATTTGACGTTCACATAGACTTTTTATTAAATATGCTACCAGGGGCCAAGGCACCCTGTCACTCTGCAGAGACTTTCTAAGTGGATAGTTCATACCATCACCTTGTCTTACCAGCTGGCCAGTATCGACTTGCCCACAACCCCTCGAGGCCATTCGACTAGGGCTGTGGCTGCCTCATCGGCCTTCGCATCGGGAATACCGATTGACGATGTATGTAGAGCTGCTACTTGGGCGAATCCTTGCACTTTCGCCAAACATTACTGCTTAGACGTCTGTGCTCAACAAGATTGTTCCTTCGGCAGAGCTGTTCTTTCATCTGTTCTTCGTTGAGGACACCTTCCCTCCTCCATTATGGTAAGCTTGTTAATCTACCCATATGTGTGATGCACAGAGGCCACGACGAAGAAAAGCAGGTTGCTTACCTGTAACTGATGTTCTTTGAGTGGCCATCTGTGCAGTCACACAACCCACCCACCAGCCCCACTCGGTGTTGGTGAGTGGACCTTAGTCGTTATTAAATGTTATCATTGTTTCTTGGTACCGATATTCATTGTTCTCTTAGTACCGATACTGTTCACGGTAGAACTCATTTTAGAAATCATTTTTTCCACATGGGGGTGCCCGTTCGGTCGTCAAAGACTGAACAAAATGGCGGGCACTCCGCTCTTTATAAGCTGTGGGGGAGGGGGAGTGGAGCTTTTCCTGCCAAAATAAACCGTTAGCTTGTAATCTTCCGGCCAAAGGCACTGCGCAGCAGCACCCATATGTGTGACTGCACAGATGGCCACTCGAAGAACATCAGTTACAGGTAAGGAACCTGCTTTTCTGTTTGATGCCGGGAAGTACTTCCTGATGGTTAGGACCCCGAGGGAATGGAATTGGCTTCCATGAGAGGCGGTTAAAGCCCCATCAGGGAGGGTGTTAAAGGATAGTCTGGACATGCACATGGTAGGCATATTATGAGTGGAGCCAGCTGGACCCGGGAGTCAGACTAGATGGCCTGGGAGACCCCTTTTGACTCGCTCTATTTCTGTGTTACCAGGATATACTTTTAGCTCAAAATTACGTACCGAAATTTGTACTTTAGGTTAAGCTGTATGATTTAGGCTTAGGTGCATACAAACTGCATATGTTATAAAAAGTATATTCAAACATAACACACTTTTCTACAGTCTTAACATGCAATTTGATTGCAGAAATGGGGTGAAATGGACCTATAAACAAATGCATGCAAAACTTAGACTGGAACTAATCTGCTCTATCCATCCCTCTTCCAGTTGGTGTGGTGGTTAGGAGTGTGGGACTGGGACTCAGGTGATCTGGGTTCGAGTCCCCGCTCAGCCATGGAGCCAACTGGGTGACTTTGGGCCAGTCACAGACTCTCAGCCCAACCTGCCTCACAGGGTTGTTGTTGTGGGGATAAGATGGAGGAGGAGGAGGAGGAGGAGAATGATGTAAGCTGCCTTGAGCCCTGTGTAGGAAAAAAGCAGGATATAAATGGGGGGGGGGGATTAAGTACTAGAAGGTGGCACTGATGTATCTGGCACGTGGCACTGTCTTCTGTGATTTAGTCTGGTTCTGGAGAGACCTGTAGCTATCCCCTTTACAGCTATACACTTACTGTTCTGCTTTGCTACTTTATTGCAGCTCTGTTGGTGCATAGGCAATAGATTACTTGCATTTTGTATTTAACCTTTTTTGAACAGTTAAGGGCACTGAGAGGGGAAATGTTTTCCCTATCTTCAGTTTATGTTCCAGTAAGTCTCTTCATGAAAATTGAAATTGCCCCATTCTATCTTGAGGAAACAACCATATAGCTGTTATAAAATGGTCTCCGGAGGTCAAAACAGGCCTCTGATGCTATAAAGTTACTGAGCAATGCGCCCTTGAGAATATGAACTGTGACTAATGTGTCTGCTTAGCTCTGTTATGTATTCTTCCCATCTAGTTTCACAGATTCAGTAAAACTTGGTATATACTGGCATGTTATTTTGACAGATAAAAGATTATTTTAAAAGAGAAAGGGGAGTAGGATCTTGACACACACTCCCTATGTCAAAATTCCAAGGTGGCCATACATTTCTCAGATTTGAGTGCAAAGTAGAAAACATGGTATGCAACTCACCACCCCAGATCCAGATGTACTCTTTAACCTTGCTGTTTAAGGTCACACTTGCACAATGAGACTACCTTATATGCCCACTGTGTTTCCAAACATATGGAAAAGTGTGATGCTGTTCATAAATTTGCAGAGTTTTATCATCCTACATCTTTATTTGATACTGTTTTGTGTACTTGCCATGCAATAAGCTGAAACTGATGCTTTGGAGGAAGAGTGTGAAGACTCATTAATGGCCTACTGGTATTACGATTTTGTCTGCATCTGCTTGACTTATCTAGTTTGTTCCTGACCACTTTTTATTAAATGAAACCTTGGGAAAAAATAACCTTGAACACAGTGCATTTTGTGAGCATGGCAGCCTTCCTACCTTGTGCTTTACTTCAGTTACTGTATTTTTTTGAACAGGTTTGCTAAGGAAAAATGGTGGTAAAAAACCCAACCTGAAATTAGAGGAAGATCTATTGATGTTGGCGAGCAGTCAAGGCTTAAGTGGAAGCAAATTTGATCAGTATTTCTGTGCTAATTTCGCAAAAAGAATTCACATATCACAAAAGTGTAAAGGCTTTCCACAGATTCCTTTATTTTGTGATGTGACATCATGGCACTCTAATAAGCCAGTTGCAGAATGCAATGGAGATAAATTACAGGGGGACTGTAATGTAATATATCAAGAAAACCATGCAATTTCCAAGATTTCAAAGGCACTCTACCTCTTTCCACCAATGGCAAGGGAAAGGGACCTGTTCCTCTCCCCTAACATGCATATCAGCACTACACTTTTACAGAAATAGGAAATCTCTAGGTATATCCCATATGATCATCCATCCCCATTTCTCTTCCAATCAGTGAAGGAACAGGCACCCAGGGTATGTCTATATGAGAGGCATGTACACATCTCATTCCCTTTAACGGCTTGGCAAAATGAGTACCTTATGGAGTTCCCTTTCCTTGTAAGTACTGTAGCCACATTGGAAAAAACCGTGTAGCTTTCCAAATTCTTTCTAATATAGGCATTTGTCTAGTACTTTTTACTAAAAAGTACTAATTGGTAGTGTTGTCCTAATGCTCCAGGAAGAGGATATTGGACCTCTTGCCCTTTTTGCTTGCAGTATATTTTTGGATGCCTTTTGCAACATACAGTCTTTGGCAGCCAAGGATGCCAAAAGCTTCAAGGGCACAATCAATTGATCTAAACACTTCTTCATAAGCACTTATATTGCCACAGCCCTGCTTTGGTTTCTCAGCCTGTAGACATTGTGTCTCCACTTAAGCAACAGTATGAATAGCTCTGGAAAGAATTAATTTGGAGAAGTTGTAAATTACATCACTTCACATGTTTGTGAGTAACTGTAGTTGAAATGAGATTGTTGCCTTACCTTTAAACATACATTGCATTTCCATACTTTTCTTTAGCTAAAACTGTCCATTCATATTCAGTATGATAAAATATAAAATAAAACCATGAACATTCAAAAATTTAAAAACAGTTTAAAAACAAGTTAAGCAATTCAAATTACCAGTACCTGAAATGAATGTACTACCAATGAAAATGCCCCATTGTGTGCTGTCAAATGGTCTGGTTGTATACCAAAGTCTTACTCTGCTGCTGAAAATAAGAGAATGTTGGTGCCAGACAAACCTCACTGGGAAGAGTATTCCTCGGTCAGGGGTGTGGGCTATGACTGAGAAAGCCTTCTCAGTCTTGTTGCTATCCTCCAAACCTAATTGATACCTCTGAACAGGCTAACATGTAAAATGCATTTTTATATCATCCCTTAACTTACAGTCTAGAATCTTTCTTCAAAGGATAGCATAGCCTATTCACATGGAATAGTGTTGTACTTATTCCATATGCTTTCTGTTTACTGTAAATCTGGTCACTTCAGCAAAACAAATTGGCCACGACATGGATAGATTTTCCTTAATACAAGTGCAGTAGTTCTCATGGCTGTTTATAATAGACAAAATCAAAAAGGCCCATGTATGTCTAAGCATTAGACTTCCCCAGGCCAAATTCTTCCAGTTGTCTTTGCTTGCTCTTCCCCTCAGCTACAGTCACCATAGTCAGTGATCATAGTTCTTAGACAAAACAAGTGGGGACCAACCAGGGGAAGCAGGATTTGATTTTATTTCCTTTTGAGTTCTCAGCTCTCTCTCTTTCTGACTTGGAATTCCTTATCTGGGAAAGCCTGGTTCAAATCCAGTGAACTTTGTGGCTGAGCATGGATGTTCTCCACTTAAATAGCATTGCTGTGAGGGCAACTGAGGGTTGAGAATAATCAATGCTCCCCCGCCCCCCAAGCTGCTTGAAGGAAAGACAGGATTTAAAAATGCAGTAAATTCCTTATATTGTCTCAATAAAAATCGGATACCTTAGGCAGGAGCTTGTATTTTGATGATTTGTACTGCATCTTGTGCCAATGTAAGTGCTCCAATAAATGGACAGGAACCAGTTCTATTTTCTGCTTATGTCATTAATGCTTCAACAAGCCACTTGCGTGCTGTCCCAGTTGCCATTATATGGCACTCGTGCCTATAGCTGTGTGGTTCAGACCTGCAACCTGTTTTGATAGCCCATGGAACTCCCAACTCCTCCTTGCCCCTCTGAATTTAAGCTAAACAAAGTAAACACTAGCAGAAACTAGTGTATTTAACAGTTAAACATTTTTGTGAAGCACTTGTGCTCACAGAACTCTGGTTGGAAATCACTGATCTGTATAATATCCAAAGAATGTTTGATGCCTAGAACTGGGATTTTAAAGCAGCAAAGAGATAGAGGAGAGGAGAAAGAGTGGGAGGAGAAAGGTTAATGAACCTGAGGTGGTTCTGTGGTCCCCAGTTGAGAGAGAATGAGAGAGAACCAAAAAGGATAGAAATAATTCATTCTTTCCCTCTCTCTAACATGCACTCACCTCTCATGCAAACTGAAGACAGGATTCTTTTTAGTGGTGCTTCAGCAAAAAGAACTATTCTAAAATATTAGGTACTGTATTTTGGTGATTAAGAGAAACTTTAGCTGTAAAGCCAGAAGAAGATGATGGAAGATGTGGTACCAAGTGGAACATCTGGCAGCCTTCTAATGGTTAGAGCTGACTGCGCTCTTTAATCGACACACTCAGCACTGAATTAATATTTCCTCCTTTTCTGTTATACTTTATTATATCCTTTCAGCTCCTGAGGGCTGGCTATTGAACAATTGCCTTCTCTGAAACAGATGTTATGCAATTAGCATAGACTAGTAGCAGGTCTCATACATCAACTTAAAGGGCCATCCACTAAAACTGTGTTAATGTGCATGCATAATGCATCTAATGAGGAAAGTGCTTTTTTTCCAATGAACAGAGGCAAAAATCTGCATTTTCTTTCTCTTGCACTGTAATCTATTATTATGAATAACTTTTAACACAAGTGACCAGTGGTAGGGAAATGGAGAATACTTGTCAATAGCAGGCTGAACATGAGCCAACAGTGTGATGTGGTGGTTAAGAAGGCAACCGCCACCCTTGGATGTATAGCCAGAAGTGTGGCTTCCAGATCTAGGGAGCTGTTGATACCGCTCTACATGACTCTGGTGTGCCCACACCTGGAGTCCTTCATGCAGTTCTGGGTTCCACATTAAAGGAGAGACATAGCTAGGTTAGAATCAGTTCAGCACAGGATCACAAGAATGGTAGCCAGATTGGGAGGAATGAGCTTTGAGGAGAGATTGTGGGAACTGGGTTCAGTCTGGGTTTCAGCCTGGAAAAGACTCCGAGGGGATCTTTTAGCAACTTATAGGTATGTGAGGGGATGTCATGTGGAGGAGGGCTATGACCTGTTCTTCCCTGCACTGGAGGGCAGGATGCATTCCAGTGGGGCAAAGCTCAAGGAACCAGGCTTGACAGTTAGGACCCCTAGAATATGGAATGGGCTTCCAAGAGAGGTGGTTAAGACCCCGTCAGTGAGGGTGTTTAAGGAAAGATTGGACAACCACATGTTGGGGATTATATAAGTGAAACCAGCTGGAGCCAGGGATCAGACTAGATGGCCTGGGAGGCCCCTTCTGACTCACTTTGTTTCTTATGTTTCCATACATTTAGCTTGCTGAAAAGATGATAATGAAATTGCACAAGTCACGCTATCTCCATTGCACTTGGGAACTTTTGTGACCTCTTCTCCATGAGAGAAGTTTGTAGTAAATTCACATATGTGCTCTGCTGTGCTGGAGAAATGCAATTTATCCCTTCCCTGTGTAAAGAGAAACACCAGACATACCTGAGAACCAGATATGATGCAGTCCGAAAGGTAGACTTTCTAGAGTTCCTGTCTTGTAGGTGTTCAAACTAAGTAGAAGACAAGGTTAAAAATGATCAGATTCTAATAAACACGTTCAAGAACGTGTGGTGACAGTGGTACCTCGGCTCACGAACGCCTCAGTTCACGACCAAATCAGATCGCAAACAAAAATGTCATAAAAAATTTGACTCAGGTCTTGAACTCCACATGGGGTGGTGTAGGGATTAAAGCTGGGCACCATTTTCTTCCCCACATCTTTCCCCAGTACAGTTCTGCTCACAACTATTACTGGTTCCCCCTTCCCTCTGCAACCCTATTCCTGGGGGTTGGGGGACCCATGAGAATAGTATGGGGGTTGGCAGAGGGGGTTGCAGAGAGAAAGGAGAATTGGAAAAATCTCCCTTTCACCAAGGATAAGCTACCTCTTGATCAAAGGCCCTTCCACAAACAGAAGAGCTCTTACAGGAGCAGGAGTCCTTTCACAAGTTGATGTGTCCAAGCTGTAGATTCCACTCAGGATCCTGACCATAGTTTTTTTTCCTTGTGCATTTAGTACATTTTATTGTTCTTCATGCCAGATCATTATTCTTGAAGTAAAACACATTCGCATTTCTGCTCAAAGCAGGTAGAACAAACTTTGTAGTGCATAGGTGGATGTATCTTACCATTTCTTAATCTCTGATTTTTCTGCCACTTCAAGCTCAGCATTTTTGTGTCTTTTGTGTCCCTTAGTTGAGGAACTGGACCGTTGAAGAACTTCAAAGGAGACTTGGGGCACTTGATCCCATGATGGAGCAGGAGATAGAAGAAGTTCGCCAAAGGTATCAGTCAAAAAGGCAGCCAATTCTTGATGCCATAGAGGCGAAGAAAAGACGCCAGCAGAACTTCTGAGGGAGCTTGGAAGTAAACTAGATGACCATCATCCCTAACAATAAACTTGCTTCTACTACTACTGTGTAGGTGGATTTCTGTTTTAATTGTGTTAGCAAAAGCAGGCTAATGTCTGCTCTTCATTTTACTGTAGCACCTTCTTGAACTCAGGAACGCCATTGTGTGGAGTCCTTGTGAACAGATTTTGAAGTGTTTCAATGTTAGATGCATTTTAAGTAGATTGCATGTTGCTTGGGAGGAGTCCTGTTAATGTTTACAGCTAGTCTTTTGGTTTATGAATCCACAAGACAATTGGAAGTGAACTAAAGAATGTTGGCCCTTAGGCTTTCAGTCAGTTTCATAGGTCTGCATATGAGTTCAGTCTGCACTGTGATCTTGAACTACTTCATTTATGTGTGAAAGTAAAATGAGACTTCTTGCTGGATGAATTTATGTTGATGTGCAAGGAATGCAAAGTACAGAATCCTTGAAAGTGTTTGTGAAACATATTTCTCTAGTCACTTAAGTTGATCCAAGAAAAGATGCATCATTTAACTTTTTCTGTATTGCCTATTTGCAGTAACAGCTGTTTATTAAACTACTCTTTCTTTTATCTTTACCCTATTAATGTTTTAATGGAATTTTGGAAACAGTTTTAAAAGGAAAAATATTTCACTGCCAAGAATATGCAATCTGTTCTTGTATTTGAAATGGAATATAAATTTCTTTTTCCCGTCCCTTCCAAAAGCCTCTAAAAGCCCCATGCCTTACATTGACCTTTGTAAAGAATTCTATTTCAAGCTTGCATTTCTGGCATTTCTACTGTGTATGTAACTTGAAGTGACTGATGATACCTTTTGAATGATTTCTTGGCATTTTTAATGTGAAAGCAATCCCTTGCTCAAGATAACGTGAATCCTACAACCTTTATATTTTTTCAGAATCCCTTACAGCAAAGGAATGTCAAAGTACTGCAGCTCAGGAAATTATAAACTTCCTTGAGATAGCAAAAGGTTTAAAATATTTAAGGAATGATAAACATTTATGGACTTGGCTATATTTGGCATAATTTGCCTGACACTTCCAGTATTAGTTTTAAATTTAACCTGGTATGTATTTTCAGGTTATTTGGAAAGGTTAAAGATGTCAGATTAAAATAAAGTTATGGTGACCCATAAGAATACTATCAAAATGCCCTTTTAGTCAAACTTGGATGTGGCAAGTTTAATAAAGCAGTAGTATTTCAGGGAACTGGAACTCTACTAAAGAAAATGAGAAATGTACAAGAAGATGTCTGAAGGCTTGTGCAGTTCTCAGTACTCTTAGATTTTCACAGGTGAAGGTTTTAGTGGATTGTGCTTGTGACTAATTGTGGTCTTCCTGGTTTTCAAAAGTATAAACAGCATTGCCTCTTCTCCCAGTTTTCATAACATGTATGAAAAGAATGGAATAGCTGCACTTCAGAGAGGATTCTTTGCAGATGCGAGTGCTTCATCATGTGACTAGGGAGTCTGATAGTCTTCTGGTCTTGCAGCACCTTGTTCACATGGCCTCTTGACATCTGGAAGGTGCATGGGAAGAGTGTGGCTCAAAGGTCACATTTGTGCATGGAAGGCTGTGCAGGTACTTTGGATGCTGGATAATGTCTACCATTATTGACTCTGCAACTTGATAAACGTGCACTGGAATAAAGGCAGAAGTGTACAAATCCGATCTACTCTTGCTGTTCAAGGCCTGAAAATATACGCAGGAGCCCAAGTATAATTTGAACTCCACCAGATTCTTCTCCCTATCCAACTCTACTGTACTGCTGAAGCAGAGGTCCTTATTTACTGTATAACTTCTACTCTGCTGTTATCCATGCAACAGTCTAAGTGTGGATTCACCATGCATTCTTTCCAGACAAGTACACACTTTTTTGTGAAGCAATCTAACCTCCAATTTCAAAAAGAAGTAGAAAATTAAAGAGACGATCAAGTCTTTCCTACTGCTAGTGAGTCTGATAATTGTCAATGGAGCCTAGGTCTTTTCAGCATTAATGCTGTGGAATTTTGCCTGCTACAATGTAATGGTTAAGACTACTGATGTTCGTAAGATCCTAGTCATTATTAACTTGGGCTTTGCTCTGAGTTAGAAGTACTAAAAAAGCCAAACAGCTGTTTCACTGAAAACAACATACAAGTCATAGAACTTTGATGGAAAGAGAAGCATTGAATAATAAACCAAAGTATCTTCTATATGAAGCCATTCCATTCAGATACTGGGCAACTACCTATTCTTGACATGGTGTTGCTTAATGGAACAACAGTTTTGAACAAACCCTATTAAGACAAGTCAGCTTGAAATACAAGCCAGCCTTTTTAAGATAGGTTTTCTGGTGATAGTTAAAACATTCCAGCAAATAGACATCAACCATGGAGACTAAAAAGCTGTTCACTCACCATGGAATATGCCAAAGTAAGGAGGTGCTATCTGCAGAACAAATGACTTTGGTACCATTCATTCCTTTTGTATCCCTGCATGTGATTTCCCTGTCTTTTCAATACAGTTGCCACCTATACAAACAAGGTGGTGGTGTGTGTGTGGGGGGGGTGGGGGCTTGAGTAATGGATGAAGCCAAATGGCTTCCGAAGTGAGAACATTTTACCTCTGGTTGTGATGCTTACACAGAATGTGACTTGTACATGGATCAAGTTGAATATGTTGCTTTAGCTAGGAATGCTTACCTCTTCCTGTACCATATGTGCCACTGATTCTCTTCCTCCACACTCCTCCAAACTGGTGGTAGGGAAAGACACATGTTCAATATGTGTTGAGCTAGTGAAATTCCTGTCAACCTGTAGTGAAATGAAACTTTTTGCTGTGGAAAAAACCCAGCAGTCTCAGTAACTTATTTCCTAACCCTCCTCCTCCCTGCACCCACCAAACAAACTAGATGAGGACAAAGGAAGGACATGCTTTCTGCTCTTGTAGTGTAGCATGAAAAAGCCAACTTTGTCAAATTCAGTAACTTCTTTCTAATTACCAGACTCCATTTCTCATTTCATTTTGGAATCTTCTGCAAGAATACATCGCTTCATCTGTCATCTGGACTGTAATTTCAGAGACATCTCCTGAAGGAATAGTGCCCAGCGCAAACAGTATTAGATCAAATATTCATATGCTTTTTCACACAGTTGATGGTCCCATATTGCCCAGCTAGAAGCAAATCTAAATTAGCTGCCACATTTTCTTTTTGCAGTCATAAATCAAATGCCTGGTGTCAGTTCCGTGAAAGACTTAATGTGGAATTAGTAGCTTTAATGATTTGTAATAATTTAGCTCATCATACAACTGTAACTTGAAATCTGATTTGTAGAAATCTGTTTTGTATATAATATTGAATCTTTAGCTTGTATATGTACAAAAATAACTTTTTATTACATTTGTGAGTTTGATACACAAAGTTTTGTTTTGGATTTTAAACATCTTGCCTTATGTGTTCAAAAGGGCAAAATAAATTGCCCTAATAATAAAAGTGTTTTTTTTATGGTATAAGACCATTTTATTGCTGAAAGATACAATTTAAGGCAATGCCTAATAGAGCTGGATTACATGTTGTTTAAGGACCCTTAGAGAGCGATCCTGTTGGGTGCCATAACCCTCTGACTTCTTTGGTCTTTGTTCTCCCATGTTTCTAAAACAAGATATTTGTATATACTTTCTCACAGAAAAGGAGCAGAAAAGAGATCAACTCTTGATTGAATAGCAACCCACACACACCTGATCACAGTTCACTAAGAGGGAGTTGCTCTGGGCAAAGCAAATATCTGGGTTGTCTCCAGTCAACACCTCCCACTGATGAAACAGATGTCATTGGTAGAATGGGACTGTTTCCTCTCCTGGGAGGAGGTACTGAGAAGGGGAAGTTTGCTTGCATGAGTTGGATCTCACTCCAAGCATTTCAATAGACAAACGCCAGTGTAATATAGAGAAGAAAGGAGAGATGCACTTTGGGAAGTGAGCCAATCCTAGTTCTGGGTAGGCTAGGCGTCTACCAGCCATGCAGAGAGCATCATTCAGTGAGGCTGTTGATGAAATACACCTATCCACGAAGTGAATGGCATGTACATGTGAATTAAAGGTAAAGGTAAAGGTTTCCCCTTGACATTAAGTCCAGTCATGCCTGACTCTAGGGGGCGGTGCTCATCTCCGTTTCCTAGCCGAAGGAGCCAGCGTTTGTCCACAGACAGTCTCCGTGGTCATGTGGCCGGCATGACTAAACACCGAAGTGCACAGAAGTGGCACCTTTTTATCTACTTGCATTTGCATGCCTTCAAACTGCAAGGTTGGCAGGAGCTGGGACAGAGTACGGGAGCTCACCCCGTTGTGCAGATTCGAACTGGCGACCTTTTGATCTACCAGCCCAGCAGCACAGCAGTTTAAACCACTGTGCCACCTGCAGTCCCTATACATGTGGATACATACCAGTAAACAGGATGATTCCAACAAAGTTTTTTTAAGACTTCAGAACTTATCATTGTTCCATACCACCCGATAGGCAAAGCCTTATTGTAGTGTTAGGCAAAATAATTCACTAAGCTTTAGAATTCTAGCTAATTCCCTTCACAGTTTATTTTAAGTGGTTTATTTATGCCATGTATAGGCCATCCTGGACCTGAAGTTTTTTTCTGTGTAATTTGCTTGAATTAAAAATGTAAATTTCAGTAAGACAAAATACAATGAAGAGTGCTATTATATGGTCACAAAACTCTTTAAGTGGAGAAGACTTCCACAGCAATGGGGGAAAGGATATTAAAGAAAGGAATTGTGTTTTGGTGGGCTTGTAGAAATGGAGGAAGAGGCCCGATTTAGAAAGGGGTAGAATTGCCAAGAGCAGGTTTTGTTGTCAGGGAGATGGGGAGAACAAATAGTGTGCAATGAAGGAATTTTTATGAATGGAATGGACTGACAAGAATGACAATGTAGCCCTAATTCAGAAACATCCCCCTCTGTTAAAATAAAACAATAATAGGGCTATTATTGTAATATTGATCAATATTGGTAATATTGTGTGGATAGATAAAATAGAAATCTCTTCATCCCAAAGTGTGCTTTTGGAGCTCAGGACAAATAGGGAAGGAAGAGAATGTGGTAATTCCTAAAGCAGAAGCTATAACTAAGATCACACCAGGGAAAAGCTGTCCCTGGGCTGCCACAAAGACTATCCTTGTTGCTCCACCAAAGACTATCCTTGTTGCTCCACCTAGCACAGCCTTGCCTAAGCTGATGCCCAGCACACTTGTGGGAGTGTGTTTAATGGATCTTAATGTGTTCATTCTCTGATCCCATGTCTTACAAAGTCAATCCAGACATTTGTTTAGCAAAAACTTGCAACTTGCACCATCATTTCAGTTACAAAAAAGCAGAGGCCCCAGGGATAGGAGAAACACAGGAAAGGAGAAATAGATTTTGGAGTTGGATTGTTCTCTCTAGATGGGTCAGGTCATTCAAGGAGTAATTACATCCTCAATACAGCATATCCAAGCTGCAAATTAATGTGTCCTGTCTTTCCTTTATTATCATCTATGGTACAGTGATGCCCTGTATTGAACTAGACATCAGTTTCAATGGTCAGAAATAAACTGCAGTAAAACTATGCATTTCTTGCAATGATTCTTGAAAGTGGATATATAGGAAAGAACATTGAACCACATTTTCCATCTCTCAAAAGCTGGCTATCATTAATAATCTGACATATGGTAACACACAATAAGAATTGGATCCAGTCTGAGGTTGCAATCCAATGCATCAGTAGGACTTATCAGTAGACATGTAGGAATTCATTATGAGTGAACTGAGTCTCCATTGAAATCATTGGCACTTGTAAGTGATGGCTAACATCACATTGCTTTCAGTAGGACCCAGTTCTGATTAACATATTTGTAGCACAAACTGTTTTTCTGATCTGGGAGCTCCAAAAGGAACATCACTAGAAATGAATGTACTTTAAGGAATGTGAACCAACACAGAAGCAACTTAGATGATAATTGGGATGGTAGCCCTTGAGAAGTTTCTGCTTACAACCCCCATAATTCCTAACCAGGCGACTCAGTAGTGAAGGTTGGTAAGTGCTATATGGCAAACATCTAGTAGACCAGATGTTGCCTTCCTCTATTTTAGCACAAGCCTGTTCTGTTCTTCACATGTCATTGGGAGACTCCATTGTTGCTCCTCTTGGACCTGATTCTGCAGCCTTGTCTAGTCTTTATCTAGAAGGTGTCAGGTTGGGGACACACATGCAAACACCATCCAGGCTGGGAAGTACATAATCCTTTTGGATCCTAGTCAATAGACTCTGGCACTTCCTCTGTAGAATCCATTACCTCAGAGTTCTGCCAGGTGTTATTCATTCACTGACACTCCAAATCTTAGGTTTTAAATGAGATTTTCTGCAGCTGCCGCTTTTAGTGTTGGCTTGGGGATTTTCTTTAAATGAAGTCTTATTTTATCTTGTAAGTTGTAGCCATGGTCCATGGCTTTGGGTTTTATTTAATAGAAAAGTGACTTAACTTGTAGGTGTTACAAATGAATGTTACTCTTCATAGCTTTTGTTTCACACAAACATACTTCATTTTTCCACGGCAGTGGAGTCTGGTTAAACCCCAACTTTTAGCTGAAGCAATGCACTGAGCTGCAGGGATCTCCTGTTAACCTGCTGTGTACAATTAGTGCAAATTTCTCAAAACAAAACAAGTAGCAGGAGGTTTCCATCACTGCTAATCGTTCAGCCCTGGCCCCTGTAGCATTCCATTCCTCATCAGACATGTGTTGCAACCAACCCTCTTTTCAACAGCCCTGCCTTTTCTGCCTGTCTTTCCCGGACTCATGGGAAGTTCTGGGTATCCTTTTCATGGATGTCCAGTTCTCTTTGGGAGGGACAAAACTGAAAAATGAATCAAGACTTCATGAAAATATATTTGCACATAAACTGGGGGAAGAATTGCAAGGAGATGGTGTGAAACAAAGCAGAATCAGGTTATTCCGGACAGATGCAAGGAAGCACTTTGTCACACAGCACGTAGTTAATGAAGGAAGAGGCCATCCGTGGCTATTAGTCCTGATGGCTACATGCTACCTCCAGCAGCAGCGGCAGTGGCCTCTGTACATCAGTTGGTGGGGGATATGGTGGGAGGGGGCTGCTGCACTCCTGCCCTGCCTCTGGGCTTATGTGGGCTCCTGATCAGCCACTGCACGAACAGAATGATCGACTAAATGGAACTTGGCCTACCAGCGTGCCTCTTCTCATGATCGTATTTAGTCTGCTCTTGTTATCTCATCTCTCTCCCACCTAATAGCCAATCTTTGCTGACAGTTCAATAATACAAGATAATAAAAACTTAATATGGAATTATTAACACACAACATTTAAAACTGTTTATACAGCTAAAACATTTGCAGTAAGATACTGAATGTGATAGAAACAACTGAACTTTTCGTCCAGTTGACCTTTCCCTAGAGGTTCGGGGTCTCTTACATAATGGAACATCTGATGGAACCTCTGAGCTCTCAGAGCTAAATTTGTATATGCAATAAAGTCATGCAGGGGTGCTTTGGCATGCACCCAAACCAGTCAAAAACTATCTTATGTCTGAAGCTACTATTGTCAACCTGCACCCAGGGTGGTCTATGGGAAGAAAATTAGGAAACCCTCGTCCATGACAAGAAAAGGAAGGAGCAAGAGGCTTTTTCCTACAAGAGGCTTTCCGTACACCCAGCCTCTACGGGATTGTCTTTTCTTGTTTCAGACCTATGAATATTGATAATTATGTGTAGTAACCTTCTACAGGGGGCCCACTTCTACAAAGGGAATCCATCATATGTTCCTTTATCTGCAACTACAACTTGACACATAGCTGCTAATTAGCAATGCTAAGGCAGCTCTTCTCCCTTCCTATGGTTCTTTATTTTTTAACTGGATATAGATTGGGAAGCCCTTCAAGTAGAGGTCACCTTTAAAAAGGGGATTGTGCCCTGTAATGTAAGTCTCATGGCCACCCTAAAGCTAATTAACACATGACCTGGCAAACATAAATCTCCTCTTTTAGCCTAATTTATCTACATTTTGACCTCCTGTGCCTTAGCTAACTTAACGAAAAGCTCCCTATTGTTCCCGGAAGGTGATTCAAAGACATCAAGGGGTAGGCCAGCTCTCTGTTATTTGAGCTGGTTTTCATGGAGCATTTCAAGGACAGAGTCAGTCAGCATGTGAGCAGCCAGCCAGCAACTTAATATCTCAACATAAAAACTGGCAAGGAAGGAAGACTTGCTGATGGGAAGAGGAAAGCACTGTGAGTAAGAAAGAGGCCATTCGAAATCAAACACTGTATTTCCCAAACAGTCCTTCACTGCATCTGGCATTGCAGGCCCAGTAAATTCCCATTCATTTTATCAGGAAGAGAATCTATTTCCATCTCCCTCAGGCCACACCTGTGTGATGCTGCAAGCTTCACAGGGCACTGTACACTCTGCAGGGTGATACCCACATGAAAAAGAAGCTAAAGGGATTAAGAAAAGGAAAGGATGGAGAACATTTCAAAGACTAGAGCAGCAATATAGATACGCTGTGGTCACAGATCTTTTTAAAAGGATTCCTCCTTGACAGTGGATATCCTTGTCACTAGGTGATACGCAGAAGACTGGAGTTCTCCCGAAGTAATTTCTTTGACAGTCTGCTCCTCCCACACATGCAGAAGCAGCGAGGAGCAGGAGAATTCACTGCAGTCAGATTCAGATGAAATGATCTCTAGCGGCTCTCCTACATGACTTTGTATTAACTTTGATCTGGATAAGAAACAGCAATATTATAATCAGGCGTAGGAAGACTTCAGTAGCTTCTAAACCATTCGGGTAGGACAGATCTTTGCATTTCTGTTTCTCCTGCATTTGGATTGTTTAAATCTCAAATACATTCCCTCTTAAATATGAAGAAAGTGGCAAATTTTGGAATAACCTCCCCACAATCTGAAACAAAAATTTGCAGCAGCCAACAGTGGCTTCATAATGCAAAAGTGAACACACCACATGGTTTTGTATTAAAATGTAGATGCCCAGGTTACAACTTTTTTGGAGAAACAATCATGTAAAATGCACGGAACACTTATCCATTGTATGGCATCAAGCTTTTCAAGGGAAATATTGATATATTCTCCTTATTGTGAAAGGATCCTATTCTGAAAATTAGAAAAACCCTGAATGAGTAAAATCAAAGAAGACAAGCTCCTTAATAAACCATGAAGGGAAAAAGAAACTTCTTAATACTGTTCTACATTATGGCTGTACTAAAGGACCATAGACTGTTACAGCTGATTGAGAACTACTAAACTGAAAACCTCTGGGAGTACTCAGTCTACTTCTAGCCTTTAGTTCATATGATTTTGAATGTAAAAGTCCCCTTAAGAATGTACACACTCCCACACACCGTATTTCCTCCAAGTTTAAAAAACTGTGATAGTGCAGTTTTGCATTGTTGCTTCCTTTTACTCTGTTTTTTATTTTGGTTTTATATTTGTGTAAGACTCAAGGTTTTCCTATTGTGTTTTACTTACCTTGTTGTATTTATGGCTACTTGGTGACATAGAAATGTAATCAACAAATAAGCAAACATAGATATTAAAGTCTTTCTTCCCTTACTAAGTTGTAGGGTTACTTTCGTACTATCCATGGCTGGCTCATTGCTAGCAGATCATTGCATGCTCTCTAGAGAGGATTCAGTCTATTAATTGTTGTGTAAATAAAGAGCTAGCGGAAGGTGGAACCCAAACAACCCTTTCCCTGGGCTATCAGAGTTTCCTTCTCTATGCAGAGGAAGGGTCTTGCCAATGACCCAGCAAGGTTGAGGTGTGAATGGACCCATTTCCCTTAGTTTCCTCTGGTTCTGAATTAATTAAGTCATATGCCCTTTTCGTGTACATTCCTATGCAAGCCCCACAACTGCCAGCATCTCTCAGCTTCTGAACCCAGGATTACAGACATCCGATGGAGGGTGGAAGTACAGAGGTGAGAACTTGGTGCCCCTGCTGCTCTCAGAAACACTGAACTGTCACAACACAAAGAAGCAGTGCTGCGGTGGAGTCTGGGTTCACACGTCTGTCAGCCAGGAATATGGAAGAGCAGGAACGTGTCTCCTTGCCCCTAAACTCAGCTGCAATCTTCACAGGAGCTTGGGATACGTGGGTTTTCCAGCAGGAAGCTATTACCTTTAACTTGATTAGATCCATTTCTGTTGCCCTTTCATTGGCCTCTAAAGTAATTTGTGGCTGAGGGAAGTTTTAAGCTGCTGGGTGCAGTTGTTGGGTTCATAATTTTATTAGCATTTTAATTACACGAATTTTTATTTGAGGAGCTCCTATGTTTTAATTAAAGCTTTGTTATTTCATCTGTATTTTGTTATTTGTCTTGACCACTAATGCTAGCAGGAAGGCAAGATATATGCACGGGATGCAATCCTATGCATATTGCAACAGAAAAAAAAGTCGTACAACTCGCAAGTCTGCTAGCTGGGGCACTGACAGTTGTAGGATTTTTCTTTCTTCGCATGGATATGATCTCATCCTTATTAAATAAATTCTCATCAAGGTGCAGCGCATGGGCATAGTCAGATTTACCAAAGGAACATGGGTTGCTCCATGCTTTATTGCCTTTGCTTTCTAGTCCAAGTCCCTTGTGTCTTGCTCACCACCAGGAGTCTGCTTTTATGTTTTCTTTTTAGGAGCAACTTGATCTGGATTGCTGCCTACCATCCAGGAGTCATCCAGACTGTAGTTCTCCAGCTGTGCCTCCAGGGATCCTGACCTGTAGCTGCTCTGAGCCTTGTCTAGGATCATAATGAGCCATGGATGGGAAGTTCACTTTGGCAGCTCTGCTCCTCCCCCAGTTCTTGACCATAATGTAGTGTTTTAAGTTGCTAGTCCCCATACAAAATTGACTATGTTCTGCTGGTGGAGGGATAGACAGTCAGCTGCTTTTCCGTGCTTGGTGTGGAGGGGGTTGTCTCCTTCCCCTAGCACTTTGCTCTGTTTATAGGCTGGTTTATGTGCATGTCATGAGCAGAGCTGGATGGAGCAGGGGGTCAGACTAGCTGGCCCTGGAGACCCCTTCTGACTTGCTCTGTTCCTTCATTTCAAAGGACAGATGGAGCACTCTTGCATGCAGCTCCTGGTCATTGCTAGGTTCCAAGCCAGTGCTCAAATATAAGGCTAGGTTACCGTGAGCCTCTCATAATAATGGCTTTTGAACCCAACTCAGTTCAATTGCTTCTGGGAGTGAAGGTTACAGGAACAAGCCATTACTGCCTTCATGTGTAGCACTGCTACAACAGAACCCCTGTCCCAGCTGTCCTGCCCTGCTCTTTTAGGTAAAGGCATCTGGCTGACAAATGGTTGCAGTGAAATTCAGAATGGCAGAAGATCAGCTTTCTGCAACATTTAATGAGTAGATTAGTAGGGTGGTGGGGAGGGGCGGGGGATGAAGTGAGTACCTGCATGAAGTGAGTACTTCTGAAAAGTGGAGGTTCCTTTGACAGTCCCTTGGTAAGGTGTTTCTTGTTCCTGTATTTGCAGAGACCTGGGGGCTGCAGTTGGGAGAATACTGGACTGCTATGCTGTTTATTGAAGCTTCCCTGTCAAGCTAGAACCTCTTGGACCAAGATTTTAATTCCCACAGTACTCGCAAGGCATCTATTTTTAATCAGGACAAAGAAATCCATGCTGGATGGAATATTTTTCTTATTTGTGTTTATATGTATTGAAACTTTCATGACAGATGTCAAAATTGCATGCCACTTAATATCAAAAGAAGGAACATTCTGTAACTTGAAGAAAGAGGTGATGAGCAGTGATATGAATTTTATTGAGGGTGGAGAGCTTCATTTTCTGCGTCGTGTCTACAAAAGCCATTATCAGTCTAGGCTCACCAATTTTCCAGCCGGCTCATGTCTGTACTTTTAAAAGTGCAATGATTTTACATGGTTTTGAAGTGAACATGATAGTGGAGTAAAAGTACACACTGCTGGCAGTGATGCCCTTCTCTTTTGTATCACTTTGAATAATCTGAATGCAAGACTGCTTTTCAAGAGCTTTGTGAAAACCACTGCAAGGCACATGTTTAACTTTTCCCTAAATTATCCAGGGAAATTTAAGATAACAGATTGTGGTAGCTGACAAGTGGGCTTGACAGCAGGGCAAATGTAGGAGGAAATCAGGTGGTCAAAGTTTCAGTCATCCTCTCTATGTGTGCCTTCAACCCCAGCTTGGAGATGTAAAAAATAGCAAGTGAAACATTTCAAGGCAAAAAACCTCTGGAGATCAAACTGTTTTAACTGTTTCAAGATGTTGAAAAGCAGATAATCCCAGGACAAAGGTGATTGTGTTGGAAACTGTAAGAGAGAAGGTTCTTTGAGTCAGAAAGTAATTATCTGCTTTATATTCTTTGCTTTGTATTATATTGCTTTATATTTCTGCTAAAGAAGTAACATCTCATCTTCAGTCTTACCTTACATCATATTCCTCTGCTCTTGCATTGCAAAGGGATACATTGCCAAAGGGTTTTCTTTGGGGGGGGGGGTGTTTTTGTTTCCACTTTTTCCTGCTCACATGCCTTTAAGAATTGCTTTGTTTATAAACATTTGCAGCTGATAATGTCCCTCTCCATGCCTTGAAAAGCTTCACTTATTTCTGCAAACTAAAATGGCTGTTTGAATGCCTAGAGATGAATTGTCTATTTGTGTGTCAGAGAGCTTCCTATTTTTCTCCCACTGTTTGCTCCTACAAAGTCAAAAGAGTGTTTTCAAGTTTTGGCTTCATAAATGAAAGTGTTTTAGAGTAGGAGACCGGACATATGGACAGGTGTTCTTCCTATCATGTCTAAATAAGTAAATATGAATACTTTTGAGACTTAGTTTAAAAAAACTTTGAATGGGTTATGTAACTGGCTAAAATTACACCATGCTCAGCTCTTTTAGCATTTTGATATTGTTGCTTTTAAATTTAGCTTGTCTATTTTTATGTCAGGATGGTTCCCACAGACTGGAACTAAATGCAAGAGGTTCATTTACATCTTGAACAGAATGGTAGTGAGAACTGCAAACTGTTAGACAATTTTTCTGCACCCTACCAGCAATTCAGAGCAGGACAACCTTTTCACATATGCCTTCTTTTAAAGATACAAATTGAGGGGGAGTTGTGGGGGGGGGGTAGGAGAGAGAGAGTGAGACAGACAAAAATGCTCTCCTTTCTAAAACAGCTTCTGATAGAGGAATGTTGAGTTCATGGAAGCCACTTCATGGGAAAGAACAGGAGTTGGATTTATTTGCTGAACTTGAAGGTCCACATCTGTGCTCAAATGGCTCTTAGCAAGCATCAGGAGAAAAGATAGCAAGTCTCTTTCCAAAGGAAACTTCCCAAGTCTAAATGCACATTCAAGCAGTGCTCTGTTTGACCTAACTGGAAATGCCTCAAAATAATGAGTAAGTTTTTTTAAAAAATGTTCTCAGAACTATTGATCAGACTGGAATTTAATATCTGGCTTGAAGTTGCAACCAAAAAGTCTGTATATGGCAAGTCTTAAGATTCCTTGGAGAAAATGCAGATTCAATTTGGTTAGGCTTTATTTGATTCCCTGAAGATTTCAATGCAGAATTAATCCAATTAAAAGGGCAAGTTTAAACATAATGACTGGGGCATGCTGGGAGTTGTCAGACTTTTTTCTGTCTAAACATGCATCAGATTGCATGATAGGTCTTCAGTTTCAGGCTAGGTTTTGCTCTCTCCTCCTTATTTTGCTAATCATCCAGCCTGATGAAGACTTTTGGAGAGCTCAAGAGCTTGCTCATTATTTTGCAGTATTTTGGTTGTTCCAACATTGACATTTTTCCCCAGCATGGTTTGCTATGATTTTTAGAGTATAAGCAACACACCAATAATTAAATCAGATTCCATAGTAGGTCACTTAGATCTTTAATAAAATAAAGCATATGCATCCCATGCATAAATATAAAAGTATTACTGTACATGCATTTTGATGATCTACTTGCATAACAGTTTCCTTCTGTATCATTAACTTGTATATCGAGTCCATAGCATTTTGCTACTAGGTTATATTGAAGACTAAAAGGGCATTCCTGTATTCAAGTATCTGTAGCATCTTCCTTCAGCAATTCCTTACAGAGATGAGCAAAGTCTGGACCATGAATGCCCCTTTTAAGAATGGAAGACAATGACTCAGTTGTGAATAGCTAATACTTTCATGTCCATCACGGTGTTTTTCTTGGGGGTGTGATTGTATGTATTGCACTTCAGCCTCTGAGCTTGAAAGTCTTGGAATGTAGCAGCTGTTTTCAGACATGTATCTTGAAAATCAAGCTGCATAAAAATGGCTTAACTCTTACACACCTAAGATATATAAGTGCCCAAATTCCTATTTGGCTTGTTATGGTTGGTGCCTTAGCACACACAGGAATAGTAATCTGCACATACATTTATGTAAACAGGGATTCAGAAACTTTACATACCATATTACGCACACTTAAGAAAACAACAAGAAACCTGGACCCAAGTTACTGATTCCTCACTTTGCTCCAAAATCTTTCACAGCAATTATTGACATTGGAATCTTCAGTGCCAAACTAGACATGATGTCAAGTATTTGTAACTGCACATTTTAAATGTGTGTGTTAAATGCAAATAGTAGTAGCTCTGGAAAAGGTTAAAATTGCAAGGAAGGAGAGTTGGACCCTTTCCTAGTGAAAATGGCCCCTTTGAGGCTGCTTTTTACCTTTGGAGAAAAGCATTGTTGCCAATGCTGGAGTTTTCTTCCCAATACGAAATGCTCCAGGGGACTGATTTTCATCAGGACCACAGCAGGGGGAGAAAGAGTTAAGTCCTCTTCTCACCTGCTGCAATCTTGAACATAATCAACCCCACACGGGCTCCAGTGTGGATTTTTAAATATACAGCTTAAAGACAAAGACTAGTTGCCTTTAGTTTAACACCATGGTTGGGTTCATACTTCACAACAATCAACCTTGCATGGTTTCCACGATGTGTGGTTTTTGCCTGGATGTGCCTGACAGAAGATCAAGTGGTTCCTATGCTGGTGTGGCTTCTACCCGCTGTGGATAGTCCTGGCATGTTGGTACATATCCCATCAGCCACCACACCTGAAATTCAGTCCAACAGTGGATGGCTGGAGCGGCTCCTTCAGTGCCACTCTTTCCATGGGACTCTGTGGTAATTGCATACCGGTACCATGGCAACCACAATGCTAGTGCAGACAACTAGAAAAACCATGGTGAAGTATAGAAACCAAAGAAACTGACCGTTGTTTCTTACTGTGGTTTCTAAAAATCAAATGTACCATGCTGAAATACCACAACAAGGTTCCAATGACAAGAAACTGATTGGGCTTGTTTGTTGCACAAACAAACCCATGTCTACTTTGGCCCTAAGTCACCTTTCAGACTGAGTTCATGCATGAAAATTCATCACTACACAGGGCCACAAAAACAAATAACAACTCATATGCTTAGAGCAGCCACCCCCAATCAAATGCTGCACATACAGTTTTGGAGCATGATAGAACTCAAGGAAGGATGCTTCCAGGGTGTGTGTGCCCATATGCTTTAAATACAGTGGGTTTCTTTTCCTCCAAAGAGCTCTGAGAATGGAGCTTTTTAAAGAAGACAGTCCATGTGTTTAGCTGGGTGTCACTGAGAGATGATGTGCTATGAGGCATGTAGTTTTGCAGTTGAGGTTCCCTTTCTTGTGTATACACACACTCACATGTAGACACAGAGGAACTGCAACAAGATTTTATAGGAACAGCTCTGCTGTTGGGCAGAGTGAGGTGGTCACTGCAGATCCTGGGGGATGGAGAGAGGTGGTAAGGTGCTGGAGGATCACACATCCTGAGCGGCACCCCTAAGCCTGCCTGTTGTCCCTGGGCAATGGATGATGCTGTCTTGTGAGGTGCCATCTTGTTCTTCATGCCAGACAGCAAAATGTCTTAGCCTAGTCCTGACACAAGACTTGGGAGAAGGGAAGAGTTAATCCTCAAGTATTTGCTTAGAAAATTCCAAGAAAATGCAAGTCAGACTGAGTCCAGTGTGCTTTCATACTGAAATTCTTCCTTGATCTTCCTTGCAAGATTTGATCTTGAACCTTTTCTCCAGTGTGAAGTCAACATGTGTCAGGCTCTTTTTGAGTTTGCCATGGGTTTCTTCTCCTTCAGTGGCACCAGTGTTTGGCTTGCCTCATTTTTCTTGTCAAGCTAATAGCTGATCTTAGGAGTGCCTGTGATGAATGCTGCAGTTCAAAGATCATAGAATGAAAGATGCTTGGGGACAACACAACCAAAGAGCCCCATCTTCTCAGTCACCCCGGCAAAGGATTACGGTTATCCCAGACGTTAAGAGGATCCCAACAATAAAAGTCATTAGTAGCAAATTCCTTACAAAAATGGCCAAAACCCACAAGATGCTTATGCTTTTAAAATCAGAATTTACACCTTGCTTTACTTTTGGACTCAAGAGCAGCACTTTGAGGGGTAGAGACTTATCCAAAACTGTTACATACCTGAGTATCTCAGTCTGGATCCCTCTTGCACTTTGCACTCTAGCTATATTACCATACTATAAAATACAGCTAAAATGATTTTAAGAGAGATTAAGACTGCAGCTCTGTGGACACACTTGGGCATAACGAGCTCAAAGAACGTTGAGGTTTCCTACCAAGTAAAGTTGCAGAAAGATTGGGGTAGAAGTAACCTCTGGTTGGGTAAAGCATGGGCATGATCAGGTTTTGAATGAAGGATGTTTCAGTACTAAGGCTAAATTTGACTCAGGGTTCTACTATGGCAATCAATGTAGAGTTGCCTTTGAAAATAGTTAAGGAGCTTCAGTTAGTCCAGAATATTAACGTCTGCAAATTGTCTATTCTGCTGTTTATGATTTTATTGTTTTTATCCTTGTAAATTACCCTAGAAATAAGTTTCAAAGGGCAGTATAGAAATCCAGAAAATAAATAGCATCAGACATTGGTATGTTCTGTTTGAGCAGAAAGAATGTTAATGAACATTCCATAATATCATATAAACTCATTTAAAGGTCTGAGCTGTGATGGCATCTGCACCATCAGTGCAACATAACTAGTAACTAGAAAGAACTCACATTCAAGTAGATTACTAAGAGTCAGAGAGTGGGTTCGCATGACATATCAGCCAATCATGGGTAACCAGTCATCATCTGAATCCTGACTGCTTCCCACAGGGTGTTTCATTTATGGACAAACCACCCTGACAGCCTGTGGCTTGCTCTGCAAATTTGTTGAATGCACAATGGATCGTCTACATGCAGGAGACTAATCCCAGCATGCATTATGGGAGGTGATGAGCTGCTTTTGGTGAGCATGCCTATGCCACCATCAGTGGCATTCATTCCACCGATGCCTAAGTAAGCACATTGGAAAAACAGTTACTGGCTCATTGGAAGGCACACATGCCCAATTTCATCTGTAGTTAAAAATAATGCCCCAGTCCTTCACAAGTGCCTGAAATGTGGAGTCTTCCTTGGCCAATGTTCAGGTAAGTATCTACTGTCAAAGAGCTGTCGGAACCATCCATGGACGCTGAGCAAATAAGGCTACATTTAGGTTGCTCTGTGCACACTTGGCAGCCATCAACAGCAAAGGGATTTTTCCCCAAATGGGTGTGGTAAGTCTATCTTCTCCCCCTTGGCTCTATGATGCTCTAGAAATTTTAATACTCAGAGTGCCAAAAAAACCTGTATGCACATTTTAAGAGATGTTATCTATGTATTATTTTTCAAAGTTGAATTGAATTATCCTAGCAATGTGTAATGTGGCAGTCACTCAAAAGATGGTGTTAATGCAGTGAATGCTAGCGTCACCATGTGAGAGGCAGGACAGTCAAAGAAAATGGCGGGACGGCACGCACAGCGATACAACTGGACACTTCGGTCAACATTGTTCAAGCAAGTCGTTCACCATAATCAGAAGTGTCTGGGCGCCGATGGGAGCCACACTGAGCACCTCTTGTAATTGCATAAGTCAAATGTGACTTGTATTCGCCTTTTGTTATTGGTATATATTGAGTATTACAATTTTAATACAGTTTTTTCCTTTCTGAAAGTGTGTATACATTTTTTGGCATCCTCTGTATATTGCCTGGGCTATTCTTAGTGTCCTCCATCTTTTCCACATTTCCCTGAGTACACCAGAAAGGAGAGACCTACATTCATCCCCTTTCAGGAGCTCTTTCTAGAAAGGGTTCCTTTCTTTAAATGTGTATAGCAAATTTGAGATTTCTTTTCCTTTTCCTGAACAGGCAAACAAACAAAATCAAAACCAGATTTCACAAATTTGCTAGATGGGGTGTGAATAATGAGCAAGTGCTGCTCCTTCCAGAGTGCAGCTGGCATTAGTGGGGTGGCTGTCACTGGCGGCAGCAGAGATTCCTGGGGGAATTGCCCCTCAAAAGAAAAGGGGAAATGTTTGGCGCAAAGAGAGAGAGACAAGGTGTGTTCTGCTACTTCAGATCCTGGGATATTGGTTGGCGGACCAGTGAGGAGGAGCCCAAGGACAACTCAGAGCATGCCCAGTTGTTTGCCAGGTGCACTGTGGGTTGTTCTCCACAGCTTACTTTGAAGGGTAGTTTTCCAGGTTGTGCAATTTCTCCTAGAGTAAACTTGTTTTTGTCTTTCTTAGAAGCAAGCTTCTTTGATTTTTTGGGGAGGGGGTGATAAATGGGCTAATCTACTTTTTGACACACCCACATACTCCCCTTTAATTCACTTGTCATTCATATTACTGTGATGGTGTAAGTGCCCTAACTTGGCATCCACATAAAACTCTGAGCTTTGAAATAAAATGTGAGTAATTCAAAACAGCTTTCATTTCCTCCAAATTCCCATGGGGATGAAACAAATCATAAGGATCACTTCTTAAAAACTTTGAAAATCCACTTGCCTCACTTCTGCTCATTGACAAACAACTTGTCATAACAAGAAAAATAATCTTTGAGACTGAAAGGTAAAAGTGGTGTTGAAGATGGTGGGAATGGAGGGATGAGAGAGCAGTGCCGCAGCTGAAACTGCGCAGGCTGAGAGTCACTTGCATTTTAGTGCTCTGAAAGGTCCCCCAGGCCTTGGGAGATCCAGGTACTAGCCAGGATCCAGGATCCCACCTCTGCCATGAAGCTAACTGCATAACTTTGGACCGTATCTCACAGGGTTGTTCTGAAGATAAAAAATGGAGAAGATGATCATGTTGGTTTCCTGGCAAGGGGAAGAGTTCAGATCATTCTCATCCTTGGAGGGAGAGTTGTTAACACAGGCTTCCCCAGTCTGATAGCTTCCAGATGTGTTGGATTGCAACTCCCACAATTCCCTGCCAGACTGGAAATCCCACCATGCCACGGAGAGATAGACTGGCCCAAGCATTGGCTTTGATACTGCTATTGTGATGGAAAGCATTTTTATACAGCGGGTGGCCCTAGATATGGCTGCACCTCTTTGCTTGCATCAGAAGATGCATCCAGACAGCTCAATATAGCTTGAGCACCTATTGTGGCATGGCTCTGCACTGCTGGTGGGTAAACCTATGAAACTGCTCAGACCACTGGTCCGTTAGACTGGTCTTGTGTTTCCCGAGTCAAGAGACTGCTCACAGTCATAAGAAAATATTTCCCCCAGTTTCAACTCTGGAGATCTTTGAAGGTCCAATCTTATACATGTTTAGACAAACAAAAGGTCTGCTACTCAGATTGCAGGCCTTCTGTCTCTCTGAACATGCATAGGATTGTGCTTCTAATGAAAATGCCAGGCCTCCTTCATGCAAAGCAAGTGCATGTGCAGTGCATGTGCAAAGCCAATGAGAGCTAGCCCCTCTCCTACACAGCCAATGCAAGGAAATCTGTCCTGCTAGCTCTGTGCAATCGTGTTGATAAGACTGATGAATCAAGCAATAAACAGGGTTTTCTAAACAAGAGATCAGTGATATATTTCTCGAGTTCTGACCCAAATAAAAGTCGTAAGGGATGTTAAAGTTAAAAAACGTGGGGTGACTTCAAATATGTTTTGCATTATCTGCATGGTCTTGCAAAATTAGTAAGTCAGTGCACATGCTTCACATGGACCTTCACAAGGACCTCCATGTAAAATGTCTGGGACTGAGCGCTCTCCCCACAGCCTCTCCACTTCGAGTTCTGTTCTGACTCAGGGAGTCTGCAGCCTATTGCAATTTAAAAAATACTCCACAACTTTCCATCCCATTCTATGACTTCAGGGCCAGCAAGTGAGCAATTGGACTGCTGCTTTGCATTAAAGAAGAATCCTGAATAAAAAGGGAAGAGGCCTTTTGAACAAAGTATTGCAGCGTTAGCATTAGCCACTCCCCGGTGCAACAGCCCCTTGGAAGGATTAAAAACCCAAACACAAATGTACTTTTTTTTAAACAAAAGCCACCCCCATCAATTAAAAAAAAACCAAAACAAAACAAAACTCAAATACAGCCTGAGCCATAAATATACATACAGAACTGAATAGCTATTCTGTAGGCATTTCGTTCACTCTGTCTCCACTTCTACTCACCCCCAACCAGCCATTCCTAATTTAGTGCCTTCCAGATGTTTTAGACAATGACACTCAACACTTATGACCATTGGCTGGAGCTGCTGTCCAAAACACCTGGTGGGCTCCAGGGTGGGGAAGTCTGCCTTAACTGTGATTGAGGGTCCATGTGGTCATAATTGTCATTTTGCTGGGTGTGGAGTGGAGAAGGCTGAGCAACTTCTGCTTGCTTTTGAAAGCCTTGGAGCTCCAAGCTCTTACACTCAGAGAGAGGTACCAAAACATTTTGTCAGTATAAAAAGAAGAAAGGCTGCATTTCTCTGAACCCTCATGCTTGCCCTAATTGGTTCTCACTCATTCTCATTGGCTTGTAATGGCTCAGGGTTCATTAGATCAGCCCTTGGCCATCAATATTACAGCTTAATGTGGTTTTTGGCAACTTAGGCCATGGGAGCTTAAATTCCTTTTGACTTTTTATTTATTATTTTATTTATTTAGGAGACTTCTATGCCGCCCCATTCGCCAAAGCCTCAGGGCGGCTCACATCCATAAATAAACTTCCCTAAAATAATATAAATTAACAGTATAAATTAAGTCGCCCTGGCCAAAGAAAAAAATGAATAAATAATATTAACAATTAAAATAACATTTGAATAAAAAGGTCTTTGCCTGGCGCCGAAAAACAAATAACGACGGTGCCAGGCAGACCTCTCTGGGGAGCACATTCCATAGATTGGGCGCCACCGCAGAGAAAGCCCTCCTCCGAGTACCTACCCTTCTAATTTCCTTCACAGAGGGTTTCCGGAGAAGGGCCTTTCCCGCAGATCTCAAGGGGTGGGCAGGCATATATGGACGTAAGCGCTCCTTCAGGTAACCAGGACCCAAGCCGTTTAGGGCTTTATAGGTCATAACCAACACCTTGAATTGGGCCCGGACTTCAATGGGAAGCCAGTGAAGCTGACAGAGGACTGGAGCCATGTGAACATAATGCCCAGTCCCCGTCAGCAGCCTGGCAGCTCTATTTTGAACCAATTGAAGTATCTGGACCATCTTCAAGGGTAGCCCCACATAGAGCGCATTACAGAAGTCAAGGCGGGAAGTCACTAACGCATGTGTCACTGTCGCCAGGCAGTCGTACTCCAGGTAGGGGCTCAGCTGATGGATCAGCCAAAGCTGAAAGAAAGCGCTCCTCGCCACCGCTGTCACCTGAGCTTCCAGTGAAAGCTCTGGGTTGAGGAGCGCTCCCAAGCTGCAAACCTAGTCCTGAATGGGGTTGCACTCCCTCTTAGGGACAAGGTTTGCAGCCTGAAAGGGAGCGCTCCTCAACCCAGAGCTTTCACTGGAAGCTCAGGTGACAGCGGTGGCGAGGAGCGCTCCCAAGCTGCAAACCTTGTCCCTAAGAGGGAGTGCAACCCCATTCAGGACTAGGTTCAATTCACCCTCCCCAAAGCCCGATCCGCCAACCAACAGGACCTCCGTCTTGTCTGGATTGAGCTTCAGTTTATTGGCCCTCATCCAGCCCATCACCTTGGCCAGGCACCAGTTCAGCACAGCCACTGCCTCACCTGGATTGGTGGAAAACAAGAGGTAGAGCTGGGTATCATCAGCGTACTGATGATTCCGCAGCCCACACCTCCTGATGACCTCTCCCAGAGGGTTTCATGTAGACGTTAAACAACAAAGGGGACAAAATGGACCCCTGCAGTACTCCATGGCATAGCTGCCATGGTGCAGAGCCATAGTCCCCCAGCACCATCTTCTGGAATCGGCCATTGAGATAGGAGCGGAACCACTGCAAAGCAGTGCCTCCGACCCCCAATCCCGCTAGCCTATCCAGAAGGATACCATGGTCAATGGTATCGAAAGCCGCTGAGCGGTCCAGAAGAACCAACAGGGACGCACTCCCCCTGTCCTTCTCCCTGCACAGGTCATCGTACAGGGCGACCAAGGCAGATTCAGTACCGTACCCGGGTCTGAAGCCGGACTGAAATGGGTCCAGATAATCAGTTTCATCCAAGAGTGCTTGGAGTTATCCCACCACCACCCGCTCCAACACCTTGCCCAGAAACGGGATGTTGGCCACTGGTCTATAATTAGTGGCCATCTCTGGATCCAGTGATGCTTTCTTCTGGACCAGTCGGACTACCACATCCTTTAAAGGGTCAGGTACCTGACCTTCCCTCAGAGAAGCTTTAACCACTTCCAAGATCCAGATCCCAATCCCGTGCTTGGCATTGTTTATTAACCAAGATGGGCAAGAATCTAATAAGCAAGTGGTGGGACGTACTTGTCCAAGCACCTTGTCCACATCATCAGGCCGCAATAACTGAAATTCATCCATTAATTTTGGACCAGATGGCGACATTGGTATCTCCCCAGAAGCCTCTGAATCACTAGTAGAGTCCAGCTCGCAACAAATCTGAGCCATTTTCTCCCTGAAATGCTTGGCAAAGTCGTCACAGCGGGCCTTCAAGGGTGGAACCAGATCTTTCTTAGGGCCAGGGCGGACCAGGCCTTGTACCACTCGAAAACGCTCCGCTGGATGGCATTTTGAGGAGGCAATGGAAACAGAAAAGAATTTCTTTTTCACCGCCCTCACCGCCACAGCATAGGCCGGATAATGGGCTCTTAAGTGTGTTCGGTCAGATTCATCCCGTGATCTCCTCCACCTACACTCTAACTTCTCCCAGCCTGCTTCATTGCCCACAATTCAGGTGTATACCAAGGGGAAGAGTGCGCTCTGCCTGGTGGGAGAGGACGCTTAGGAGTGATCGTGTCAACAGCCCTAGTCATCTCCCCGTTCCATAGTTCGACCAGACCCTCGACAGGAGCACCAGTCTTGTCAGCCGGAAACTCCCCCAGGGCCTTCAGGAATCCATCCGGATCCATCCAGCTCCGTGGGTGGACCCACACAATTGGGTCCGCACCCTTACAGAGGGAGAGGCCGCTCTCGAGCACAAACCTCATGAGAAAGTGATCTGACCATGACAGGGGTGTCAGACATAAATTCCTCACCCTCTTCCTGCCCCGTCGAGAAAACCAGGTCCAGAGTGTGACCATGTTCATGGGTCGGGCCTGTGACATGCTGAGACAGCCCCATGGCCGTCATGGAGGCCATGAAGTCCTGAGCCACCCTGGTCAGACCAGTCTCGGCATGGAGATTGAAGTCCCCCAGGACCAACACCAGGTCCGAGACGATCTCCATCAGCTCAGGCAGGGAGACTGTTGGGCAGAAGGGTTCACGGTTCACCAACAGAATCCCCAATCTGTCTCGATCGCCCAACACCAAGTAGAGGCGCTCCAGCCCTGGTCTCGAACGGACTGGAAGACCCGTGAGGGAGATGGAGGCTCGGTAAAGCAAAGCAACTCCCCCTCCCCTCCCCTTTGGGTGTGGACGGTGCTGAACCAGATACCCGGGCGGGCACATCTGAGAGAGGGCGACATCCCCCCCTCTCCCGCCCAGGTCTCCGTTATGCAAGCCAGGTCAGCCCCTTCATCCACAATCAAGTCATGGATGAGGGAAGATTTATTGTGGACCGACCTGGCATTAAGCAGCAGCACCGTCAGGCCCAAAGGGCGGTTGACAAGACTACCTGGAACCCTCTGGCTGGTGGCAGAACCAGAAGGAGGGACGGGTGTCAGCCATCTGTCCCTCCTTCTTCTACGCGGACACGTTAAGCCCCCACCACTGTAACGTCCATTGCTCGTGACCACCCCAATGGCGGCACCCACGCGCTCCCCAGGAAACTCAACTGTCAACATGGCCAGGGACAACTCCATAAAAACAAATTAAAATACAATAAAACTTTAAAACAGTAAAAAAAACTCCCCATCTACCCCCCCCCATACAAAATTCAAAATTCCACCGGCTGACCTAGCCCCCTGCCAGCCCAGCCCCGCACGGCCACAAACAGCCACAAATGGTGGCGACTGCCCTTTGGCCATCGCCCTTCGGCCGCCGGCCCCAGGCGGCATCCGGCGGGTTAAGCTGGCGCCCGCCCGTGCACCCCACCCCAATCCGGCGTCACTCTCACCAACCCCGGTGGGGGGGGGGGAGCAGAGAGGGGCACGGAAACCCGCCCGGCTGCGAGATGGCGGTGCCCTCCTCCGCACCATCGACGGCGGCCCTGGCGTGGCCCTGGCATCCTCCGTGCCCGGGGTGACCCAGCGGTGGCCGCGGGAGCAGCGTCAGCTGGCTCCCAGCTCGGCGGTGCACCTCAGGTCCAGCGGCGGTGGCAGCGGTGGCGGCGCGGTGCAGCACAGCAGGTGTTCCGGGGATGGAGGGAGGGGGAGGGAGCTCCAAACCAGCCCAGCCCCAGGCCACGTCTGGCGGGTTAAGCCGGCGCCTGCCCGTGCGCACCACCCCAATCCGGCATTGCTCTCACCGATGCTGGCGGGGGGGGGGGAGCAGAGAGAGGCGCGGAAACCCGCCTGGTGGCAAGATGGTGGTGCCCTCCTCTGCACCGTCGACGGCGGCCCTGGCGTGGCCCTGGCG
Source organism: Varanus komodoensis (assembly GCF_004798865.1). Lineage (NCBI taxonomy): Eukaryota > Metazoa > Chordata > Lepidosauria > Squamata > Varanidae > Varanus > Varanus komodoensis. The sequence continues at coordinate 4,430,187 of NW_025335889.1, forward strand.
TGGCCCTGGCGTCCTCCGTGCCTAGAGTGGCCCAGCGGTGGCTGCCGGCGCGTCGTCAGCTGGCCCCCGGCTCGCTGGTGCGCCTCAAGTCGGCAGGTGTTCCAGGGAGGGAGGGGGAGGGAGCTCCAAATCAACCCATTAGGTGACTTCTCTCACCTCATCCCTCTTCGTAGCACTCACTGCTCTTGGAGGCAGATACATTAGTTGGCTGTGCATGATAGCTGCCGATGTAGAGCAGATATTGACTGGAATCCACTAGGATTCCCACCAGCCTTCTTAAAATGAAAGGGTAGAGCAGTGAGGTCTCAGAGGGTGCATTTGACTGCCCTGCAAGCAGTCAGAAGCACATCTAAAAGCATGACTTGCCTCTTTTGTGCCTGTTGAAGGCACAGGTCAGACAAATGCAGCAAAGGAGAAAAGAACCCATGGGTCTACACAACAGCAAAGCAGACTGTGCTTGAAGATTCAGGAATACGTAATCCTAAACATCTAAGTTTGGAAGCTGTTCCTAAATGAAAGGAGTGGTAGCAACAGAAGCAGTTACTTATCTGAAGTTTTAAAGACTGTGTTGGCTAGTATAGTGCAGGAATGCACAGTGCCAGTATCCACAGAGGGTGCACTATGCTCCAGGGCAGTCTTCCCCAGCCTGCTGTCAAGGCTCAGGCAAAAACAGGGCTTATTGCTAGGCTCAGTCAAGGCTCAATGAACAGGGGCTCAATCAAAGTGGGGAGGGACAAAGAGGAGGAGCATCAGAGCTTCTCTGGTTACTGTCTGCAGTTTTTTCACAGCCGCTCACCTTATCAGGATAGAAGAAGGAGAGATCCTTCAGCGTATCAGGCACAAAGTATCTAAGCATCAAGGCCAAACAAGATGTTTGATGACAGAATTGGGTCTAGGACCCATGTCACCAGCAAGCAGTCAATCAGTTGTGTGGTGAGGAAGGACCATTTGCAATGAGTACAGGTGGGAAGGTCAGTCAATCTCCTGCTCCCAGCTGGAGTTATAGATACATTTTTGGTGCATTGCAGGAAAAACAGCTGGCAAGATAGCTGCAGGGAGAAATCAGCAGATGGGATGAGGTTCAGCTCCCCTCCACAAATACACACACACAAACACACGCCTGCTGCTTCTCTTCTTCAAATTGCTTTGCTTTTAGGCAGTAAAGTTTCTAGATCCAAGTGTGCTACTTCCCATCTAAGCATATCTGCTAATGCCTGGTTTTAAACAGATGGTCCTTCTACTTGAAGTACAGCCTTACACTCATGAACCAAGTTCACAACCAGTTATGCTAAGGACCTGTCCCCAAGCTGTCTTGGTCACTAAGGGCACAATCCTATGCGAATTTAGACATGATGGAGCATGCTACGACTTTCTTTCTGATGTATAGGATTCTATCCTAAGAGATATTCAGATACCTTCTGCGACATGTATAAGCCCCACTGGATGGGAAAAGATATTCCAAGAGAACATCCAAGAGAATATTGGATACACATTAAGCTTGGAAAAGATAATCCAAGAGAATAGCTGGCTGCTTCTGACTGTCTAAATGACCTGACAGGGGCAGGATGGGACAGGAAGGAGGCTGGGGCACCAATAGGAATCAGCATAAGCTATGAGACCCAGCCCCTGGCATGCCTCCTTCCCTCTTCCCTTAGGCCCATTTGGGACTTCACAGAAGCAGCTGGTGCTCTTCTTTCTGCACTGGATATGGGGGTGGGGACAGGGCAGCACAGCCTTCAGGCTTCCAACTCCTAGATCACAAGACCTCAGAGCGGGGGCTCTCAAGAACCCTATGCCCCCTCCACAACATTGGGAGGCCCCAGGATTGTACTCTGAGGTAATTTTATTAAAAGAACACAAACTGCCTCTTTTCCGCAGAACTGACTAAAGGCACAAATCAATGCATATTACCTATACTGTGCACAGGCAGTGAAGATAAACCAATCCACTCCAACACATTAATGCAATTCTCCCTAATTAAGGGAACTAGGAGCAATGAATGTAATAAACCTCTTGCTTTGCTTGGGCCAACCCTCTTTTCCTGAACTCTGCTTAACACAGTTAGCACCTTCTGCATCTCTTCCCTACACTTTCCTCTTTTTGCAAGTATGTTCACTAGTTATTGCCCCACAAAATGAATGTTACCTGGATGTGCCTATTTTAGGAAGGAAGGAAGGAAGGAAGGAAGGAAGGAAGGACACACCAACTCTTTTCCAGTTAGAAAAGCATTTCTCTGTCCTGGTGCCTGGAGACAATTCTTAATTGCTATGGGCAACAAGACAAGTGCCTATTTTATAAAGTCTGCTTTTGTGCAGGTAGTGGAGGAGACTAGCAGGTCTACCATTCTTCTGCCACGGATTTCTGTTGCTGAACTGGGGAGAATGGCATAACATTTTAATTAAAACTCTCTTAGTTTTTCCAAGTCACATCCCTGCTACTTTCCTTTTAATATTAAAAAGTGTGAATTCTGGTGTGAATGCAAGGATTCTGCTTACATGATTTCAAGGCAGTCAGCAGCAGGGAGAGCTCTGGTTACATTGAAGGAGAGCAATATAGATACAATGATCTAGGGAGAACTCTGTACTAAACCCATAGGTACAACTGGAAATGTTGCAGGAGATATAGAATGAGTAGCTTCCACTTAAAAAAAATAGTGTGGGAGGGAGCCCTGGTCTGAATCACACTGAGCTGTCATGTAAAAATCAGATCTCTCCCATAGCTATGATGTGCCCCATGGGGGAAGATGCACAGCTACCATGTGGCACCCCCGGTTATTAGACTGAACTGACAGCAGACAAGATTTGTATTAGTCTTACTAGGACTGAATGAATCTGGCTATAAAAAAGGAACCTACAGAATCTGTTTCGATACCACTGAGCAGGGACTGCACATGCTTCTAGATGAGGCTTTTATGGTGCCATTGCATTGATGGGGGCAGGTCAAGGGGACTTCTTCTAGTCATAATTCTGCCATGTCCCTTTTACTACTTATTCCATCAGAAAGACCATTAAGGAGCAAAAGATGGAACAGCTGCACAGTACCTTCCAACCGCTACCCTTCTAGATCAGCTTTACTCTACCTGGCACCTTTCAAATGTGCTGGACTACAACACCCAGAATCCTCAGCCTACTAGATCTGGAGTGGACCGGCTGGGCAAAGCTGATCTAAATCTTTTTCCCAGAAGTACACTGGGAAAAGCATATATCATGTTTACAGAAATGTGCTTCTCTGCAAGAGGGCAGTTCAGTGCCAGTCAAGAACAAGGATACACACTTTGCAGAATGTCTGTGTGGGCAAGAGGCTTTCTTTAGAAAAGCAGACCGTTACATACAGGTACTTGAGTCAGATACAATAAGAAAGAACCGCTTTTCTCCCTCAGGTGAATAAAAAGAGTGGCTTTCTCCAAACCCTGAGTAACTAAAGGCAGATAAGCAAGGAAAGCAACCTCTGTGGGCTTTTTCAGTGAACAAACGGCGCCCGTCTCCCACCTCACCTGGACAACAAGTTGGGTTGATCAAGCAATCGTTTGTGAAAGGTCCTTAGCATTTGCCATGGAGACATCACTTAGGCTGAAAGCTGATTGGGTACAGTACCATCACAGAATAATAATCAAGCTCCTGCTTTGTTTGTTTGGCCTTGAGAAATCTACTCGTACCATAAAAGAAAGTGAGATTTAAAAACAGAACAAAACAGAATAAGGCCTTGCAAATGGTTCTTTAAAAGACTCTGCTCCACCACCGATTTCTTCTGCTCTCGTTCTGTTTTCAACCTTAACAACCCTAAAAGGCCAGGGTCCAGGTCACATCCTCCAACCTCCTCTACTGTGCCCAAGCAATACATTCCATTTCTAAACTCCTGAGATCCTCCACAATCAGAGAAACTGCAAGTGGGATATGAGAGGTACTGAGCTTTTTTGGTGGCGGCACCCATAATCTAGAACCACCTCTTGGATCAAGTCTGCCTGGCTGCACCATTGCTTGGCTTTCCACAGACAGCAAAGACCTTCCTTGGATCTACTGCTTTTGAAGCAGATATCTGTTTTTTGTCATTTAATTGCTCTTTCAATGATTTTGTTTTTATTGTAGCCTGATTTTGTGTCAAGAAACAATCAATAGAAAAACTTTTGTGGAGAAGCATCCTTGTTGGCTGGCTACATTTTATTTTTATAGAATAGAAGGAGATAATAACTAAAAGAATAATTGCAGCCACACCTGTGCTGGGATACCTGAGGAAAGTGGCATCAGAAACATGTTCTCAGCTTCCACTCTCAGCAAAGTCTTGACTGATGGGAGAGGGGTGTGAGAGCAGGGGCTTTGCTAGGCAATTAAAAGATGAACACATCAAACCCATTAGCCACAAATCTGCATTTGCTAATGTGAACCAACATGAAATAATTTAGAAATAATTACTAGGATTTATTTAAATTTCACAGGAGACATAACCAGCCAATTTCTCATCCAAATAATCTCAAATAAAAATATTTTTATAAATTCTTCCAAATGCCATTCAAGGTTTGTTTGTGTGTGTGTGTGGGGGGGGGTGTAAGGAGTTAGGCAGAGTTAAACATTCCCTCTCCACTTGCAATTGCCTTGAAAATTGCTGCCTCTTGGCAAATAGACAGGGAAATTCATGGCTCTGTGGAACAGATCTGGGGCTGAGGCCCCAGGAGTCCAGATGTAACAACACACCTGGTTGGGAAAAAGAAGGTTGATCTTCCAGTACAATATACAGTAATACTTTACTTTATTGGGGATTTTGTTTAGGGCCATTTCACGCACTACAAGAAAAGTGCATTTGTCTGCTAGAACACACAAAGCAGGGTTCTGCCTCCCATTCCAGCACTCTTTGCACATTACCTGTGTAATACAGGAAGGACTCCTTCACACAGCACATAGTGCAGCTAGGGAATTCACTTCCACAAGATGCAGTGACAGTCACCCATTGGGACTGGTGTCAAAAGGGACTGGACGCATTCATGGAGGAGCAGCCTAGTCTTGATGGCTCTGTGCTACTCCAGTGTCAAAGGCAGTGTGCCCATTTACACCGGTTGTTGGGGAACTTGGGCAGGAGGGTGCTGCTGCAGTCACATCCCATTGTGGGATCCTGTGGACAGCTGATTGGCCACTGTGCGAATGGAATGCTGGGCCAGAGGGAGTGTTGGTCTGATCCGGCATGGCAGTTCTTAGGAGATGCATGTGTTCCATATATTCAGTTGCCATAGTCACAGTTTTTAGATGTGCATAGGAATATGCTACTCAGATATAGGGAACATGTGGACCTCCAGCCACTGGGAGGACGCTCCCATCATCCCTCACTATTGATTATGCTGGCTGCAGCTGATGGGAGCTGCAATCCAACAGCATCTGAAAGGCTGCAATTTCCCCATCCCTGAAGTAATGTGTGAATAAAAATAAAAGAAAGAAAAATAAAACTTATATATACCACTTGAGGGAGATGCAATGCTCAATAAAGGGTTTTTGCTTTGTTTGCAGATGTGGTGGTGATGTAACAACATACAAGTCTTTGGGGCAGCGATATTATAAATAATGGAGAATATTACAGGAGGCACTCTTTGCTTTATGCCACACAAGGGGCCATCTTTAATGACCTGGGAGACTATAAGTAGTCAAGAAAGTAAATAGAAACTTGGTCAGTGATATTTTAGTGGGTGCTAATATAATAACTGAAAAAGTACTGAAAGCTCTCTCTGAGGAATAGTATAGCGAAATGTGCAAATTAACTGCATTAATTAAGAAGCGATCTTGTAATACCAATACTTTGGCTTTGTGTGTGCAACATTAGAAAAATATAAGTTCTATTGGAATAAAAAGCATCCAAGAATGCTTGGATGTGCATATATTGGGTTCATTATTGGTATAAAGCTAGTGCTTATGTACAGGACAGATGGGATACGTATGTGCATGTGGGTGTTCTGCACTACATGTTTTACTTAAATTTATTTGAAATACGTAACAAGTTTCAGAGAGGTGTATCAAGAGTTTCAGAGAGGTGTCTTTCTCAGCCCTATCTGGCTGTGGGCTCTCCCACACCAGAGACATTAAAAAAGAACCTGGACAGCCATCTGAGTGGGACGATGTAAATTGTCTTGCAACAGCAGGGGGTTGGACCTGATGTTCTTCACAGCCCCTTCCAGCTCTACTATTCTGTGATTCTGTTATTCTATCTAGAAATGCCAGGGACAGAAACCGGGACCTCCTACAGGACAGTGTACACTGTGTCCTCTCCCTGTACTTCTTCCCTTCCTCCAAAGATCATTTTGGCTTCCCCAAGTAAAGTATATTAGGGAAGGATCCTGTGGCCCTGAGACTTTGTTGATGCTACAGGAAAGTTCAGCTTTCCAAATCCAAGCTTGAAGACAGCATCTGACCTCAGGGCTGGCAATCAGACTTCCAATCTCTCATTGCCTTGTAGTTGATGCAGAAAGAGCCAAGTCAGCTGCTCTCTCAGGCTGGAACAGTGGCCTTGGAGAGGGGGCAAAGGGGGGACTTCCAGGAACAGAAGTGGGAGGATACTGAGCGGCCAGGATATATGAGTTATCCTGGTGCTTCTCTAGCCTACTTCCCTGTCTCTCCAAAGCATCCCAGCTAGATGGATAAAGAAGCCTTTCCAGGCAAAATGCAGAGGAGAACAGGAAGGCAAAGACTGTGTCCACCACTCTTCCTGCTTTGCATTTGATACACATTAGCCTCCAAATCCGGGGGTTGATGAGCAGCCAGCTTGGCTTGCTCACTTAATGTCTACTCTGTGTGAACATGTCTGCTCACAAGTCCCACTGTTTGGTGGGCTGGGAAACTGCACTGCCTGACAGTGGGAAACTGCACTCCATGGTGGGTTGCACTGCCTGACAGTGGGAAACTGCACTCCATGGTGGGTTGCACTGCCTGACAGTGGGAAACTGCACTCCATGGTGGGTTGCACACCTCCCCCTTTGCCACTGGTGAAAGTGACTGTAGAATCTCTGGTGGCCATGGTGGCAAGGGATCCAGTTGGGTCCATGTGGACCTCATGGAGACTGGACCTTATGGACATGGCCCATGAGTAGTCCAGCAATGATTTAGGCAGATGCTGGTTCTTCTGGGGGTACAAGTACTCATATTTTCTGGGTAATCCCTTTGCCTAGTTGAGAAGTTGAGAAGCCTGTCTCATCAGGAGATTAAGAGAGCAGTTTGCTGGCAAAACATCTAGAACCAGAGTTCCTTCTGCTGCTCAGCATAGATGGAGCTACAGCATTTGTCATCCACAGACTGTTCAGTTGTGTTGAATCAGCATTTCCAAGGGTGCTTGTAGAATGCTGTACTTTTGTTGCCTAGATTATGCCTTCAGCATTACAGTCCGTTAATCCCCTAATTGTTATTTTGCATTAACATCACTTTCCTTTGCCAGGCAGAAAAAAACCCATATGCTTGGCACCCTGAAAAGCCACTGAATACATTTTAGTTTACCAGAAAAAAAACCTTTATGGCTATCCAGTTCAGAAGCTGTTGTAATGAGTTAAAAAGATCCTAGTGTTTTTGAGAAGGGCAATTAGAAAGGGTGGTAGGATTCCTTAACATCACATGCATCTGCATTTGGCATTACGATGGGTGTCTATCAGACTCACTTTCAAGCTTCATCACAAAAGGAAGTTGGCTAATGATATATTCTGCACTGATCTATGGAATCTTTGATGGTTTGGAAGTTAAGTGTGAATGGGGGAGAAACTGTCTACAATTTTATATATTGTAATATATAAAATTGTGCCTGTCCAGTGTAATATATACATTGTGTGTGTATCTACTTCTAACATAGCCAGTGGGGAACACGAGAGCCATTTCATGCATTAACAGGAAACTGGGCTTAACCTCAGCCCACTACCATGTAATACTGATGTTATGAATGTATTAATCACATTCAAACTTCACCTTGTTTGGAGTACATTTACAAGATATGATCCTGAAACGACTCTTGGGCATGGGGGACATAACGCAATGGGCTCAAAAGAAGAAACAAACAAGTTCATGAAGGACAGGAACTTCAATCACTGTTGACCAAGATGGTCATCTTTTTGAAAACTGGGTTGGAGTTCCAACCATTTTTAGGAGACTCATAGTTGGGCCATGACTCATGATGACTCATGAATCCAATTCACTGACAACTAGTGAAGGCTTTCTTTATACATGGTCATTTAACTGTGGTTGCTCCACCAGAGATTCTGGTAACGGCTGAAGGAATGAGTTACATTCCTGATCAAGTGGTGCTACTCATGTTCACATGCCCCTTATTCCCAATATAGCTTGGTTTAGTAACAGTATGGACAATTTTCTGGTACTCTCAGGTGCTTCTGCTTTGTTTGAACATTAATGAAACATGCAAGATGCAACCACTGAGAAAAGGAAACCATGACACTTTGGTAATATGGGCAAGAGATGTTGGTAGCCTAGCATTTTAAAGATGTGGGACACTGAAGGGTAAATCCCCATAAGGAAATGGATGCATTAAAAGCATGATTCTATCTGAGCTTTTAATGCATTTATTTTATCTTTCTGTAACAGCACTGCTACCTGAACCTGCTTGAACTGTGGCATGGAAGAGGTGGCTGAATTGCAAATAGACTATATGATAAAACAATCATATTGTGGGTTGGGACCAGAATTCAGCTCTGCTTCAAGCCGACTCACTGAAATCAGTGAGAAGCTAGTTCTGGCTAGTATAAGCCCCACTGCTTTCAATGGGTCTGCTCTAAACAGGATTAATTGTGAACTTAACTCATTGTTCCACTACACGCTGAAAGAGCCCAGAACTGTTTTGACCCACATTCCCAATATTCTGCCCCAGATCATACAAAGTGGGAGCCAACACTTGCATGGTGGAACCTATCCCTGTCCCCTCCATTATAAAGATGCCTAACCTGAGCCAGGTGCTCTGCAGGAACACTCAGCCAGTCAGAGGTCCAGTTCACTCTTTTTGCCGTACCCCTTTTCTTGTGAAAAGGGAAGATACGTATGGACTGGAACTCTGGGCCATTTGCATGGGATGCCTAGCTCATGCTAAACTGCCCAGCGCAGCAGTAATCTGATCACTAAATAAAAGGGACCCCTCGCCCTTTTTGGTTCATTCATTATGAAATGAGCTGAGTGCAAAGAAAGCAATTAACCATGCCCATATATGAAGGACTACTTGCAACAGGTACACAACAGAAAATAAATAAATATTATAATACCCAAACTGTTTTAGACTAATAAGTACACAATGCTAATTGAAAGAAAGCACTACAATGCCCAGAATTCCCCAGCCAGCAGAGAATCACGCCCTAATTCTGCTTCTTAAAACAAAATGAAACACAGAATCCACACTGGCAAAATCACAAAATGGCCTCTTGAACAAATTGCAAGTACAACCTCATTTATTTGAACATCACTAGCAACATAACAGAGGTTCACAAGAGAGGGTTACCATGAAACCAGGGGACAGATATTTCACTCTTAACAGAGACTCATAGGATGCATCCAGATTATGTGCTAAGCTTTAAGGGAAGGCTGTCTCTGAAAAGGAAGTATCTTTGTACAGGCCTGAGCAAGCCTCTTCTCTCAAGCCACAAACACCATTATAATCCCACAGCGGCTTCCACCACTGACATGAATAGGCCTGGACAAGCAGAAGAATTGTGGACTTGTACGCAAGTGGCATGATTGAAATTGCCCGTCTCTTTTCAAAGCTGTCAAGAGAATATACCCATAAAGTTATCCAGATCGGCCGTCCCCTGTGCCCACTTCCCATAGTATTATACAATACCAGGGGGCAAATCCTTATGCATGCATTTAATACACATCTCGCATCCTCTGACAGTCTTCTAAGGTCATGCTGTTATACATGTTACACCTGCTTAACCTTTCTCAGCTACTAAAGACAAAATGAACATCCCTCTGTCCCAGATCTGTTGACTGCTGTGTTGTAAAACTCAGCCCAATGCAATCTGCTATTAATCAAAAGACCTTTGTCAGGTCCAGAGAGCAAGAGGGAATTACTGGTAGAAGGCAGCCCCAAAATGGAAGAGGACCTTTTTATCTATTTGAACCTCATGTCAAAGAAACAAATATATATTAAGGCTTCATACCAGAACTTTACAGAAATACACACTCCTCTGATGTTACAATAGATGCTGCTCTGAGGAATATGGATGTGCACCCGACCACCTCGACGACTTTTGTGCATAGGAGAATGTTACACTGTAGATGTGAAGGAAACACCTGAGACATAGAGCCAGCAGGGGAGGGCAGCCAGTTTTGGCCCAGAATCTAGATGACAGGTAGGAGGCCCCTACCCCAGGAAGCTCCTCCCACTCCCATGACATTACTCACCATCAGCCATTCCCCTCCATCCAGTTGCCTATTTGCTGTTCCAGGCAGGAAGAGTAAGGGGAGAGGCTCAGTTCTTGCAAGTTCCAGCCAAGCCTCACTGCTCCTTCCTGCATCACTCATGTCCCCATAGGGACATGAACAGTAAGGCCAGGGATTCAATTAGTGCTTGCAAGAGCGGATTCTCTGAGCTCTGGCTGAGTCATGGATAGGGAACTCCAATTTGTCCCTCAGTGAAGATAAGGAGCAAATTCCCGTTTGTGTAGTGCTTGTCTCTGGATGGGGATTCCTTGTCCTGAGGGGCCCCCTTGGAGGAGAAGGGCTTGAGAAAGGGTGGGACTGGGCCTGTGGAGGTGCTTCTCTCTCTACTGGGTAGATTGGTCTTCAGTACATCCTGGATCACGTGCGCAGGCCAAAGGCTGCCCTCCCCGGGACTACAGCATTATCATCATCATCATCATCATCATCATCATCATCATCATCATGTTCTTGCAGCATTTTTGCTTTTCACACTTGGAAATGTTGGTTTGTTTTACAAGGGTTTTAACTGTTCTGACAAGTGCCAAAGGCAGGCCAGAATAACTGCAGGTGCTCTTATTTTCCACAATTGTCAGAGAGAGAGCAACTGTTGCTCCTTTCTTCCACTAGCTCACCCTTTCCCAGTCTGGTGCCCTTCAGATGTGTTGGGCCGCAGCTCCTGTCAGCCCAATCAGTAGCTGAGCTGGCAGAAGTGGAAGTGCAGCACAAGCTGGGGAAGCATGCAGTGCTCTTTGGTAAAATGTAAACTGCTTGTTTTGTTTTGCACTCTCTACTAAGCTGAACAAGTCTGCACACCTTTCCACTTGAATACATGGTAGTTGCTGGGGCTTTTCAAAACACCCAGCAGCAGGTGTTTTGAAATCCAGCATTTTTGCCTAATTCCCTGTTCTGCAGACTCAAAAGGTTGCTCATTCTGTTGTGCCATTTTGGCAGTTTCATGGCATTTTTTTTTACTGTTGCTGCACCAAGTCTTTCTTCTGTGTGTCAGACACAGTTATAACTCCTGGGGACCAATGAGGATAAAACCCTTTCTATTCTCTTGCTAGCAGCAGGAGGTGCATGTGAGCCTTTGATAGAAATCACTTCACCACTTCTTCCTCTGCTGTCCACGGAGGCCATGAACTTCCAACAAAACGTTTTGAGAGATGAAGCCTCTTGAATAATGAGGTAAGTCCATGTGCTAACATTAAAACACCTTAAAGGTGCTTTCTGCATATTCCAGCCTTCCCTACACAACAAGACCACAATGGAATGACCATCTAATTAGTTTCCTGAGTACATATTGCCATGGAAATGTCATGGAAAACATAGAGAGGGTAGATAAACTCTAGATGTTGCTGCTTTACAATGCCAGTCATCCCTTATCATTGGCCATGGGGGAGACTGGAGCCTAATTTCACACATGTTGGAGATTGTGAGTTGGTTTTTTAATCAGATGGAAGGCTACAAGTTCCCCACCCTGACCCAAGCGATCTTTCTGCAGCAGTGGTCACTATCACATGGAGAGTCTCCATACTTTCAGAAGTGACTGCCAAGGATATACAGCATGGGCTCTCTCTCCAAATGATGGTAATCATGGAAGACATAAGAAATCTGCTGGGGATGGAGCCATAGTTCATTGGTGGAGAACAGATCTTGTATCCAAAAGGTTCCAAGTTCAATCTCTGTCATCTCCGGGTGACCTGGCAGGGACAACCTACCTGAAACACTGAAGAACTGCTGCCAGGCAATGTCACCAGTGCTGGGCCAGATGGACCATGGAAGACAGCTTCCTGTGTTCATAACTGAATGGTCCATTTAGTTCAGCATGCTTTCCCACAGTGGTTAGCCTGATGCTTCTAAGAAGTTCAGCAACAAGGCATAAAAGCAACAGCTCTTCTCTGCTGTTGCCCCTCAGCAACTGGTACCCAGAGGTATGCCTCTGAACATGAAGGCTGCCATTTAGCCATCATGGCTGCATCCTCCATGGCTTTGTCTAATCTGTGTTTAAAACACTCTACACCAATAATTAACACTGCATCATGTGGCCGGAAATGCTGCAAGTTGATTCTGTGTCGCTTGAAAGAATACTTCTGTCCGTCTACCCTTGAACCTCCTGTTCATCAGTTTCACTGAGTGGTTACTGAGTGTTGAGAGGAAACAAAAAACAAAAACACCCCCTTCATCTGCATTCTCTACACCATGCATAGCTTTATAAAGTCATCTATGTTATTCCAATTGTTAAGAGTTGGCAGAAAAGGAGTCACAATTCCCCAGGTTTTCTTCATCAGCTTTGGATCCATTTAGAATCATTCTGGGCTACATCAGCTAGGTTGCTGGTAGCCCCCATGGTCTCTGTCAGACAGTTGTTGATAAGGCAAGCCAGGAGACTCTTTCTTCTATAATTTCCTGGTGTGGAAGCTGTAACAATGGTTTGTCACACCAGTCAGGATAACCTTGACAACCAGTGCCCAGTCTCTTTGGCAATGCTAAAGATAAAATCATAAACTGGGACAAAGGGATGGGATGGAAGCAAAATAATATTGAGCATCAGTCAGTTGACAGATGGTAGAAGAATGTTTGGCTGCATTTAGACTGAGGACGTTTAGCCAAGAGGATGTGTGGTTCAGAAACAAAGAGGCCATCCTTTAAAAATGCGCCTATTTGATTGCACAATTTGCCTATTTGCTAGATTCCAGTCTTGCATTTCCAATCCAAACTGGATACCTTGACCTGCCTGTATGAGAAATGCTAGAAGCATTGGCCTCAGCAAGGAACTGCCACCATTAACAAGAGTATGTAATGGCAAAGCTGCCCTCCTTTACTGCTTTGGAGGGCTGAGAACTGGGCTGTATTGAGGAGCATCGTATTTTGGCCATTTCGCTCCAAGCCTTCCTTTTATGGGGACAGGATTGGGTCAGTCACAGAGTTTTGTGTCCTAGTAGAATACTAGAAATCCAGATGCATAAGGGCAATGGGTATTCTGCAATGGCTCAGCGAGCAGCTACCACACAAGCGCTTCTGGAGCAGCTCAGAGAAAATGAAGAGGCCCATAACGGCAGAGATAATGTTGCTGCTATGATTGCACTAGCAACCTGCCTGCTGTCTGAGGCCAGAACAGAACTAACATTCTTGAACTCAAATGTGTTCAGTGGACTGGAAGGATGTTTCTGGTGAGGTCATCATCCCTCTGGAAGACTTCACTTAAAGCCTCTGATTCTTGGCTTGGGTAATGCTCTGAGTCCTCTGCTTCCTTCTTGTCACTGTTTCGCACAGCAGCCTCAAGGGCCTTCTGCCTGCGGTAGAAGTGGGAGAACTTGTTGAAGATGATAGTGATGGGCAGCGCCACAACCAAAATCCCACCCAGGATGCAACCGGAGGCTGCCAGTTTGCCGGCCACCGTCACTGGCACAACATCTCCATAGCCTACGGTCGTCATGCTAACCGTCCCCCACCACCAGCAGGCAGGGATAGTGTCAAAACCAACGTCTTCTTCCTTTTCTGCAGTGTAGGCCACACCAGAGAAAACAGACACCCCGACAGCCAAGTACAGGAGAAGAATTCCCACTTCTCTGTAGCTGTGCTGAAAAGGAAAACAGAGAAAACATCACGGATGGGAACAGTGAGGCCTCAGAACCTACAACTGAGTGATTCTTGGAGTGAAGGGAAGTCACAGGCCCTCTTGGCTTCTCTACTCCATGAGAATCCGGTGGGCTCCTTTCCCCTCACTCACAGCAGGGACATTTCTGTTTCCATCACTTAGGAAAGTATGTGGCAAATGCCATGAATCCATCTAGGGTGGACCTGCACATTGCCTCAATTTATGTCTAGTCCTGCATTTGTTACGGTGTCAAAAGTACCATCAGCCAGTTTACACTGGTCACACCACTGGCCTGTTTAGACTACTGCTGCTAACACAAGGAATGCTGAACCTTTTCCAGTGCAAGGGCTTTTTGGAAGAAGCTCTTGGAGACCCACCTTCCAGGAGGGCCAAAAATCCAGCACATTTTAGCTTAAAATGCTTCTCAGCCATAGCCGAGCTTTAGGATGGGGCATTCCAACCTTGTAGAATTCCAGGAAAAACCTACAAAAACCAGGAAACCACCACATAATTGGGAGTTGAGGGAAAGCAGGTAGGACCAGCAGCACAGCAATTTGGGGAACCCCAGAGGGCCAGCTGGGCACCCTCGGGGGGCAGAAATTGTCCCCCAAATGTGATGCTCCCTGGTTCACACAGACTGGTAGTAGCTCTACAGGGTAGTCTCTCTGGGGTACTTCCTAACTCTGCATGGGGATGGACCTGGGGCCTTTTGCACACAAATTACATGTCCCTTCACTAGCCAATTCCTTTCTTCCAAAGGTGGAAAGATTTACAAAGCGTGTGTGTGTGTGTGTTTAACCCTGAATCTGTGTATGCCTTGAAATGCTGCCCTGCTGCCCTTCCTGCATTTGTCCCCCACCTGCTGCCCCAGGTGGGTTTAGTTATAGTCTCAAGAGGTTGACTGGGAGGGAGCACGCACGCACGCACGCGCACACACACACACACACACACACAGAGTGAGATTAACAATGGCTGGAAAGGGATCTTTGGGGGAGAATCAGCACCTCTGCAGCTATTCTTCCCTGCCTATTCCCTTACACGCCTTGCTCTTCATTAGTTTTTTAAAATATATTTTCTTAACATAAACAGAATACAGAAAGAAGAAAAGTATGTGTATAAAGAAGTAAAATAACATAGAATAGAATAAAGTTGCCAAGGGATATTGTACAAGTACAACCAATTCCTTCAAGCCCACGAATTTCAAAGAGACTGAAAATATATATCTTTCTGTCATTCAGCACTCTATGGAAATTCAAAAATGGGTATTATTATTCTGTATAACAACAAATTTTCCAATTGCTTTGAATCAATTATAAATCCCCAACTACTTTTTAAAGAGCTGCCTTTTATGTCCCATTAATTGTACTGGGTATAATAGAATTTCCATTTGTCGTTAAATTACTCAACCGGTCTTCTATTTACATAATTAGTTGATTTTGCCATCACTGCATATTCTGCCAGCTTATTTTTCCATTCTTCAATTGTTGAGGATTCTGGTTATTTCCATTTAGAAGCAATTGTAATTCTTGCTGCAGTTGTCATATATTTAAATAACTCTGGCATATTCTTAGAAAAAGTCTCTGGCATTATATTCAAAAGCATATTCTTAGGGTTCATAGGAAACTTAGTTTTAAAGGTTTTTGTATCTCCGCATGTATCCATTTCCAAAATCTTGTAATTGTTTCACAAGTCTGCCACATGCAGGTAGAAGCTCTGCATTAGTGTTGAGGGAAATGCAATCTGTGTTCATTTCAGAGTGAGTAGCTCCATCCTGGTTCTGCCCTTCGGAGGGCTTTTCTTGCCCAGAAGGGATACTTGCCCAGAGACCACAGGAAGGCTCTCTTACTGCAATTAAGTAATTAGTGCTGCTCTTCACAGTGGTGGCATTTGACATTGTTCATTAAAGATCTTTCTTTTCTAGCTAAAGAATTGCACTGCTCAGACTCCGCACAATAAAACAAAGCACTCACATTTGTATTGCAGGAAACTTAATGCAAACTAAGTACAAATCGGTGACTTTCTGCTGCCATTCATGTTTGTAGTTATGGACAATGTTCTGAAGGCTGAAATCCTATACTCACTTACCTGGGAGTAATCTCCATTGAACTGAATGGGACTTGCTTCTGGGAAAGATTTAGACTCTAAGCCTTCAGGCTGGAACTGCCTTGTTTTACTGTTTGTAATGTGCTCTCAGAGATGTTTTTGGCTTAGGAACAAGATTAAAATGGCTTTAAACAAACAAAATACTCTTGCTCTGTACATTTCAATGACTTAACTGAGATTCACATTCTCCTGCTATTCCCAGGATTAGAGCCTTGAGCCCAGGAATAAGAAACCCGCCTGTTTCCTACTGTCACCAGCTTGATTTCTGCCAGTCCAGGGCCCAGGCGCCTTTGCAGATTAATACACTTCTTAGCAGCTCTCAGAGTATGAATCAAAATGCTTTGCTGACCAGCACCCTCTGGAACTAACACCAACTGAGCCGCGAGGATCAGGCGGCTGCAGCCGTCACATCCTCCGGGGCTTCTCTGACTCCCAGTGTTGCATCTGCGAAGGGCAAGGCCCGTGAGCAGCAGGAAACTGCCTGGTGCTGCCAGGCTGTTTGCAGGACAGAGCTGCTGCCCAGCTCCGGACTGGCACCACTGCCAGGCCAGGACGCTGAGCCAGGCCGTGCTTGTATTCAGCCAGAATGAATGCAGGCTTGGTGTCTGCAATGTTTGGCAGGGATCAGCTTGATTTCCAGGGGGTAAATAAAATTATGTCACTTGCCTCCTTTGTGCAGATTTTAAGGCAGGCACTGGAAAGAGCAGAGGGAGCGAACATTGCCTCAAGCTATGCCTTGTGTGACGGATGCCAACTCTGGCACAGGGAAAGTCAAGGCTGCTGAGACAGAGAACATTACATTATGCAGGAGGTTGAGTGGACAAGAGGCAAAGTGCCTCCTGCCACGGTCATCCTGAGACGGGCAAGGTGGGGACTGGCCAAACTGGTCCTTTGGGAAGGGACATAATGCAGAGGTTCCCAGGCTCAGTCCTCAGGTGGGGTTAGGAAAGAATCCTGCCTGAAACCCTGGAGAGCTGCTGCTGCCGCCATTCAGTGTAGACAATACTGTTATACATAGACTGAATGGCCTGGCTTAGTTCCTGCTGATTGTGTGGCTATATTGGTGTTAAAAGAGATAGGCAAATACCCAGTGCCAGTTCTCAAGACAGGGAGCCAGAGCTGATTGTTGCCAGTTTCAGGGCCAAAAAGAGAGGGCCACCAAGCTTCCTCTGCCTCCAGACAGGGCTCCTAAGCCTTTCACATGCAGAAATGTTCCTTGTTCTGGATGTGAAGGAAGCCTTGCCAGTTATCAGCCCTATCTTCCAGGGCAGCAAAAGACATTCTGGAATGGAAGTCCTGTTCCTTACAAAGTGGTCCATCTTCTGTCCTTCCTCTCGATCCACATTCCATCAGGCAGAAGCTCTTCTCAAATTACATGGGTGAGGAGGGTAGGCGCAACTTTGAGATGGAGGAAGCAAATGTGGGCTGAACGTCAAGTGGGGTTTCTCCTGGTGATCCATAACCACACCTACAAGCCCTTCACACCCCAAAGCTTTGGTCTTAACATGGCCCTGGACTTGTAAAAGGGCCAGTTTTTGAACACATGTAGGTATCTTGTCACCGCTAACATAAATTTACTTAGATGGTAGAACACTGGTACAATACTAAATAAGTACTGAGCATATGTGGGACTGAAAACGTGGGGCAAAGCAGTGGTGAGGTGGGATGGAAAAAACGGTTAAGAAAGGACTAAGAGGTGAGATAGGAGCCAGGAGTTTCTCAGTTCTTGCACACACTCTAAATAGCTATGTTATGCTGGTTCTGTATTAAGAACACAGCTGAGAAATACATGCAACTGCAGATGTCATGCACATCTAGATCCAATACAAGTTTGCTCAAGAACCTGGCCCCACTGAGTTCAGTGGTGCTTGCTCACAAATAAGGGGCAAGGCCATAGTCCAGGGGCAGAAGGCCCCTGGTTCAGTCCCCAGCAGCTCCATGTAGGGCTGCGAATCTCGGTGGAACCACCAGACTTGGTATATAGTTGCGTATCCGTGCATAGAATGGCAGCCTTTACAACAACTTCTTGGGAAGCCTGGGAGTTCACGTGTCTCCAGCTCCCCAGGCTGAATGCAAAGTCCTTTGTGACAGATCTTTGCACCACTCCTTCTAGCTGGGTGAGCAACCCCTGACTCACCACTTCATAAGGGATGCCTCTGCTCTGTAACTGTTTTGTGGCACTGCCCCAAGGCTTCGGCGAATGGGGCAGCATAGAAATGTTTTAATTAATAAATAAATAAAATAAAAGATCAAAACCAACTTACCGACTCCGACACTGACGGACCCAGGCCATTGTCAAAGGATGGCAAGTCCATGCACTGGTGCCATGGGTGCATGCTTTGCTCAGGCATGTCATGTGCGGGAATGGAAGTCCCCCATCACTACACAGTGGAAGGGGTGTGTGCTAATACAGGGTCACATGACGTGAGTAGCTCACACTCCATCAGGGCTGGTTATTTATAGGAAGGGCACAAGTGACAGACAGGAAGGGACAACAGCATAGTGACAGTCAGGCACAAAATGAAGCTGCCATACCGAGAGAGAGACAGCTTATGGAAGTGTAATCCAGCTATTCTTATGGAACAGCCCAAGAGGCTTTTTCTCTTCCACAAACAGAAAGTGTGATGATGCTGGAGGTTGGGAACTCCAGTGCTACAAGCCAGGGGAAGTGGTGGCACATGCAAAAGAACCGTTACACCAAGATCTCAACTTGCAATTTGCACTTGGGAATAATGAGTCCCGGGTTCCTGGATCAATAGTACATTTTCATCTTTTTTACAGCAGCTGTCACTTTTACTTCCAGCCTTTAACTCTGCTGGCTGCATTGTATGTTAGAGAGAGAGCAATAAGACAAAACATGCACAAAGCAATAATGAGAAATACTCATCTAAAGAAAGCAAAACTATGCAGATGGCATGCCAGAGAACCTTGGAAGAGCTGCTTGCCCCCATCCCTCAGTCCCCATGTTCCTACGTAACAATTGCCCAAGAGGCCAGTACTTCCAGGGTTGCTCCTTGATCTGCAGGAATTCAAGCCTTTGCCTTAACTCTCTACTCTACACCCTCAACTGAAATGATGAAGCTCGATTGTGTTTTATCTGCACTGATGCATATTCATTTGCAACATGTGCATGCTTTAGTATAAAATGTTCTCAGGTCAGGTAACACCAAGGAACAAAAACTCCACCCACACACAAAGCAGAGAAAATACAGCTAAAACAGTGACTAAAACCAACAGCAATTACTCTCTCACAGGGTAATGCCCAAGAAAAGAACAGGCAGAAGGACTTCCTTTGGTCTCTCCCGGATGTCTTCCCAGTTAGTGTCATTAGGTCTGCCTTCTCCAACCAGGTGCCTTCAAGATGCCCACAACTTACAAGATGTGCAGCCGACATCAGGCTCTGCCCACTACTCCTGAAGGGCTCTCAAACACTACTCTGCCCATGGGAACAAACAGGTACCAAAGATTATGGCAAAGGGAACATTTACTTTGCACTGGGAGGGAGACCTGGAACATGGGCATGACAGTACCACAGCATCAGGAGGGCCAGGGCTGTATCATCTTAGCCTGTCTTATGTCTCATGCATTTCAGTGGCTCTGCTCTAAGTAGGAATAGCATTGATACAACCCACATCCTGCTCTTTTTGAACCAGACCCACTGCAGAAAAGGTAGTGGCTTCCTTCACTGTTACTACTTCAGGTAAGCAGCCTAGAAAAGGAGACATCCTACAGTGGGTGGAGCAAACTATA
This sequence comes from Varanus komodoensis, assembly GCF_004798865.1. Lineage (NCBI taxonomy): Eukaryota > Metazoa > Chordata > Lepidosauria > Squamata > Varanidae > Varanus > Varanus komodoensis. The sequence continues at coordinate 4,450,014 of NW_025335889.1, forward strand.
TAAGTCCTTGGCCAGGCGGAGATCACACGTTCTACTAGCCCTGTGCTTTGCAGACCTGTGGCAAGGGCTGAGTTGCCTCCATTGCTCACCCGTCAGCACCCTGCCTGCTCACCTCCTTCTACCCTCTGTCCAGGTTCCTTCAGTATCACATGGTGTGGAGATTTCCTTCTACTGCTGCTTCTCCAGGGGAAGAGCCTTCTTAAAGGGACACATGTATGTGTCAGTGTTGGTGCACATTGTCATAGTTTTCTTTTAGTTTTTAAAAATGTTGTTTTTTGGGAAACTGACAAGATTTTCTCCACCCTTGCCAGTGTCACTAGAGATTAGTAAGTGAAGAAAATGGCTGAGGGCCAGAAAGGGATGGAAGATAAACAGAGTTCCACAGTGTGACTGAACACATCAGAAGTCACACCTCCAAACTATGTCAGGCAGAAGTGCTAGTCAGGTCACACTTCGAAGCCTCAGCCTGCAGTTGCATTAGAAATGTTTAAATACGGTTATAATCAGTATCTGAAGAAACAAGCAACCACAGGGGAAAATATGGCAATGCAGCAGCTTGAGATAAACCTCAATTGGATTTTTTGGAATGAATAAGCGAATGTTTCTCATGGCGGGAGGGGGGTAGTTTAGAAGTATCCACAAGCTGCCCTTCCCTCTCTTTATTCTAATGCAAGGCCATTACAAAAGGTTGACACCTCATCTCCTTTCCACTTTTGGAGTCCTTTGGGAGCAACTAGGCCTTCAGTCCAAGTGGCAGCATCTCAGTGGCAGAGAATTCAGTGATCTGAAGTGAATTCTATTGATTAAAGCAGATGTAGGCAATCCGATGCCCTCTAAATATTTTGGATTACAACACCCTCATAATTCCTGACCATGGGACATGCTGGCTGGAGCTGAAGGGATCTGTAGTCCAAAACATATAGAGGGCACTAGGTTCTCAACTCCAGGATTAGAAAATGTCCACAGCATCTCTTGGAAGGAGTGTGCGTGTGCATATGAAACAGAGGAACATAGAAATACGGCATCACAGAACAGCAGAGTTGGAAGGGTCCTATAAGACCATCAAGTCCAACTCATATTAAGCATTACTTCTCCCCAGGCAACCTGCTTCATACTTTCCCTATGGTCTTTATGACTCATTTCTCTGACAGTGTTGTGAGTGCCCACAATGAGAGGTAAATTATGATGAGCATTATTCTGCAATTCATGCACAAGAATCTAAACCAGAGGCAACAAGCAAGATGCTCATCATGCGTGCTTCCTTAATCAACATTTCAGCTGTGCTGAAAGAAAGTGGGGTGCCAGAGTGTGGGCTACATCAGCCTTCCCCAACCTGATGCCCTCTATATGGCTCAGACTACAACTCCCTGAAGCCACAGCCATTGTGGCCAAGGGTTGGGGTGATGAGACTTGCAGTCCAAAACAATGAGCACCAGGCTGGGTGGACTAGGAGATGCAAAGCCAACATTTTCAACCAACTGTCCACCTGCTGAAAGCTCGTAGACTGATCCTGGCAGCCCCTTTCAGCATCAACCCATCCGGTCCTTCAGGTGTGCTAAATACACTATACTGACGTGCGCCTTATATCCCTTAGTCCTGTGCTTGGCAAGGGCTCTTTCAGACCACTGAGCCAGAAGGATTCAAGCCCTCTTCTTCCAGACTGAGTCTTTCCTGGCCTCATTTATCATTATAAACCCAGGCCCTTTAAGAAGACAAAAGCAGTCAGGCAAGCTTCAATCCCCCAGACATTCTCTGCACTACAGGAGATCCCTCATCTCTGTCACTCCCTCGGCCGGCCAGCCGGCCAGTCAGTCATGTGCACACATTCAGCTGGCCCTGCAACTGCTTCTGGTGTCAAATGAATGCCAGTGTTTGCAGGTCAGCCTTAGGCTGGTTGGCAGCAGTCTTGCAAATAAATCAGCTACAGCCAGCCAGGCAGAAAAAATATCCTAAGTTAGAGGAACTATCCTTGAAATTTCAAGAGGCTTAAGGGGTTTTTTTTCTAATTCTCTTTCAGCACTGATGATTAGGACAGTGTACACAGTGTTTCCCTTGCCCAAATCCGCATTTTAGGTTAAAAAACCCAGGAACTGTGAAGATAAAGAGCAAGATCGTGAAAAGTGACACTTGAATATGCAGTACTTGGATGTTTCACAGAATCTGGAAGCACCTGCCAGTTAGTTTCTGGGAAGAATAACTTCAGGGAGGAGGCACATAGGAGAACTCTGCGGAAGCTCAGCTTGTGCGTGGATTGCCCTTATAGCACGTTCCACATTCTGCCCACAGTAACCCACCTTCTGTGCCAAGAAAAGGTTAGAAATGCCATAAGGTCAAGTCACAGCTATACTTTACAGGACTGGAAACAGTGAGATGCTACTCTTTATCCTCTTCCTTCTTTTAGTGTATGGTCCTCAGTCCCTGAAAATAGGTAGCTTTGAAGTGCAGAGAGAATGGAAAGGGCTGTGTCACCAGAAAGAGCAAAGCCAAGTTTGAGGAAAATGGGAATGGTGAAGGTGGGTGGGTGGATGATACCGGTAGGAATAGAATATACTACAACACTTTCTCCAACTCAGTGCCCCTCTGGATGTGTTGGATTACATCTCTCAGCATTCTCAGCCAGTATGGCTCGTTGGGGACATGCTAGGAGCTGTAGTCCAGTATGTCTGAAGAGCACTAAGTTGGAGAAGGTGCACTGCAGTTGGCTGCACTGCAGCAACATCAGATGACTAGATCCACTTGGTAGAGAATTTTGGGACTCCAACTCACTTGAGTTCTTCCCCTGTATTATAGTAGTCTAGCTTGAAAAGGGAACAAGGACTAGTTTCCATTGCATGTGAATCGGATACAAAACCTTCCCACTAAATTAAGTTTGTGAGAAGTGCTTCTGGCTATTTTCAAAATGTCATGAGCATTCCAAGTCTGAGAACCTGGGATACAAAAGGAGGCTGAAAGGTCACTGATTCCAGGCTTACCTTCAAGGTAGCTCCTAAAGATCTCAAGCCCGTCGAATGCCTTGCCAACTTCAGCACCCGGAATATCCTCATGAGACGAAACACTTGCACCACCTTGCCCAGGTTCCCCAACTCCGAGTCACTCCTCATGGTCATGTCCACCAGAAGGGTGACATAGAAAGGTAAGACCGACACAATATCAATCAAATTCAGAGGATGCTTGAAGAACTTATTCAGGTTTGGAGCCAGCAGCAGGCGGGCAGTCACTTCAAAGGTGAACCAGGAGATGCAAAAGTACTCCAGGTTTTGCAACACAGAGTCATCCTTCAGCCTGCCCTCCTCATCGAACTCCTGGTACTCTGGCATGCTGTGGATGCACATAATGGCAATGGAAACCAGCACAACACTAATCGAGACAAAGCTGAAGAGCTTGCTTGGGATGGAATAGCCTGGGTTCTCCATGGTGAGCCACAGGCGCTTGCGCAGATTGCCACAGCGCAGGGTGCTGTAGTGGAGCAGGTCATGATTGAAATCCAGAATCTCATCAGGGGAGGTGTCCACACTGCTGACCTCACTCTCTTCATCCCAGTTGCGGTGGCGGCTCTCCAGTTTTCGCTCATGGTAGCGGTAGCTGCAGCATGAGTCCAAGAAGAACTCATTAATCCCCCAGTATTCTATCTCCTGGCAAAAGGAGAAGACACACAGCTCCTCCATCACATGCAGCTTGCCGGTCTGGTAGAAATGAAGCACATACAGGAAGAAGCCTGGGTTCCGGTCAAAGTAAAACTCCCGAGCACTCACATCATAGTCATCGCATAGCTGCAGGATGGACTCCTCAGAGTCACAGGAGAGCAAGCGCCCAAGCCGAGTGTCGGGGAACTTGGAAAGTGCACTCGAGCTAAGTCTTCTTCTCAGGCCCCCAACATTGATGTTGATGACCTCATCCTCAAAATTGGGATCCCAATAGTTTAAGGTCTTGTTGACCATGATCAGTAGAGCTGGGGCTGATGTGACCAGCAGACAACAAGCAGCCAGACTAGGAGAGAGAGAAACAAAGATATTTCATTCAACACATTTAATATCTGTTGGAGAAAAGCAGTAACCAAAAGCATCCAAAGGCAATATTTTGCTTGCAAGTCACATAACTGGTTGGAATATCTAACCTTCATTTGATATACCCATTTGTCTTGTTAATTAGTCCTCTGGCTAAGAATGGTCATGCACCACCACCTACTACAGAATTAAGAAAGAACCCCTGATATGCTCTCTAATTAGTGGAACTTTAATGGGGGGGGGAGCTACACATTCATGCTAACATCAATGGCTGTTTTTTACCTAGAAAAAGCAGATTTGGAAGGTGCAATTGTCAGAGGAGAAAGGGGTGAGATTCCTTAATATGTCTGCCTGCCTGGAATCAATCCCCCCACTTGTTTGTGAGAAAGCACACACCTGAAACTCTACAAGGGAGGAAAGCTCGTGTGTGCCTGAGACTGCAGCAGGAAAAGTCATGGGGGGTGATATGCACCCGCACCCTTCTCCCCTTTCTCCCCGGAGCTGCCAAGCATCAATCCCGGCCTTTGTCTAATCCAGTGGTGTTTGGCTTTGTTTTCTGTTACCAGCTGACCCCTCCCATTGCAAACGAAATGGTTTCAGAAACTTTTCTACATCCATCTCCCATCCTCAGTTCTGTCTGCTGCGTGGGGGAAGTGGTGATGCTTAAGAAAGACTCAGGCTCTGCATTCAAAATAGAAGCTCCCAAGTTGAGCAAAATTCAAGCCATTTTGTCAACGAAATTGGTGGCAAAACCCCACACAACAGGCTCAGGATGACTCACCCGCTACTTCAGCGGCAACCCAGGATCACCACACACCATTCACCGCACTGAACAATCCCTCCAGATGGCACTTTGTGCAGTTGATGGTAGCAGGGAAGAACATTTTCCTTCCGTGGTGCCACCCCTCTTGCACAGTCGTTGAAAGAACTATAAATCAGTCAGACTGAGCGCAAGATGAGTACCACCTGTGGGACAGTCAGTCTTCCACTCAATTTGGGTCAGGTTCGGGCTTCGGAGAGGGTGAATTGAACCTAGTCCTGAATGGGGTTGCACTCCCTCTTAGGGACAAGGTCCACAGCCTGGGAGTGCTCCTCGACCCAGAGCTTTCATTGGAAGCTCAGGTGACAGCAGTGGCGAGGAGCACTTTCCTTCAGCTTCGGCTGATCCATCAGCTGCGCCCCTACCTGGAGTACGACTGCCTGGCGACAGTGACACACGCGCTGGTGACTTCCTGCCTTGACTTCTGTAATGCGCTCTACGTGGGGCTACCCTTGAAGACGGTCCGGATACTTCAATTGGTTCAAAATAGAGCTGCCAGGCTGCAGACGGGGACTGGGCGTTATGGTCACATGACTCCAGTCCTCCATCAGCTTCACTGGCTTCCCATTGAAGTCCGGGCCCAATTCAAGGTGTTGGTGATGCCCTATAAAGCCCTAAACGGCTTGGGTCCTGGTCACCTGAAGAGCGCTTACATCCATATATGCCCGCCCGCCCCTTGAGATCTGCGGGAGAGGCCCTTCTCCGGGAACCCTCCGTGAAAGAAATTAGGAGCGTAGGTACTTGGAGAAGGGCTTTCTCTGCGGTGGCACCCAATCTATGGAATGCGCTCCCCAGAGAGGTCCACCTGGCACCGTCGTTATTTGTTTTTCGGCGCCAGGCAAAGACCTTTTTATTTAAACGTCATTTTAATTGTTAATATTATTTGCTTATTTTATCTGGCCAGGGCGACTTATTTTATATTGTTATTTTATATTGTTAATTTGTTGTATATTTGGATGTATTATATTTTAATTTTATGTTATGAGCCGCCCCGAGGCTTTGGCGAATGGGGCAGCATAGAAATGTTTTAAATAAATAAAATAAATAAATAAATAAAAAGAAAGAAAGGAAGAGTCCTTTGCTGGCTGATGTAGTTGTCCATCATCATCCTAAGGACAATCCTGATGCATCGAAACAAAAGTAAATTGTGCTGGTCCATATGAAACACACACACACACACCATGGTCAAAGTTTTCAAACTGGCATTGGTTATACTTACTGTAATATACTCAAAATGCCGGGGGAACATTTGAGACCCCCATATCTTTTTATTGGTTCAGGTGGGGAGGCAAGGATAAGGGGAGAAAGAGCTGAGTTGATGATAAAATCATGAAGTCTGCAAAGAGTCCTGGACTTAAATAGATATCAGTCTCTTCTAGGTGCCATGCAGGTTTCAGGTTACACCTGGGACTGTTAGGACTAACAGAATGGCTGATTCTTCTAAGTCTCCTAGGTGCAATCTGAAACGTGCAGGGCACCTAGTAGAGATCAGTATCTATTTAGGTCTACAACTCATCCCGCACTGACTAGCTGTAGGGCCTTCATGACTGTGACATCATTCCCCCCACCCTCCGCCCTCCTCCTCCCCTCCACACCACCTGTGTTTTCTGTAATATCTTGCCTAAGAGGCTTTTCTATCATTCTGTGTATATTTGGTTGGTCCTAGTAAAGGTATTATCTGGCTGTGGAGTTTGGACTGATTCATCAAGGGATCAGATAGTACGAGAAAAGAAGCCAAAAGTGGACCTGTACACTTTTATTTATTTGGGGGATTTCTAACCTGCTTTTGCCAGGTGTGTAAAACTTTCAAAAGTGGGTAACAATCAGACAAAATACATTAAACTGTAACAAAATTATTAACTCATAAAAACTGCAGGTTAAATCAATAAAAAGGTGAAAGGGTACAAAATATTGCATGCAATCCAAGATTCTATAAAACTACAGGATTAAAACCATCCATCATAAAAACCAAGCAATCATTGTCCAATAAAAGCTATTACTAAAATACTCTCAAAAAGTTTTTGGAAGGCAAAACATAACTTCAGAAATGAAATAATAAAATAAAATGACCGGGCAAGCAAAGAACCTCTGAGCCTGGCGCCTAAAAGTGAGCCATCAGGCATTTCCTAAGTCTGAAAGCAACCGCCCTCTGCAAGCACAGTGATCTGTGTGAGGGGCAACATATCTGCGTGTGTCAGCTCCGTCCCCAGCCTTCCTGGAGACACAGGACTGAACCTCCACACAATCCCAAATGCTGCTTTATCGGGCTTCTCAAATGCACTGAGACATCTCCTCACATCCAGGAGCCCCCTTCAGAGCAGATCTCAGCAGGAGAAGAGCAGGAATGAGAGCATGGAGCCGGCACACTGGCAATGGGGAGGTACGCATGGCTTCATGCCTCTTTTGCATTGCTGTATCTTGTTCAGGCACAGACTGTGCATAGGACTAAAGAAAGCCCTCCATCCCCAAAGCCATTCCCTGCCAAATTCAGACAAGAAAAGGCAGTCCTCCAGTTACTTCAAGGCTTCCCAAGATTATGCCAAGTGGTATATAAAGTTATTGTATTGGATTCTGTCACATATGCATAAGCCCATCCATCAAATATATATATATCAGAAAGTGCAATTCCCAAAAAACTTGGACCAGAAAAGCCATTTGGTCTCCGAAGACCTATGCTCTTCTCTTTCAACTGTGGGAGAGAAGCATGCCCATGAAAGAACAAAGAAGCAAAACCTAAAAACAATAAAAATCAATAAATACTGTTAGTGTCCTCAATTAATTACCGGAAAGATTTTACTAGACTTTGGGATTGCTCCCAATTTTATACATTCTGTGAGTTCAAGAGTATCTGTTTCTCTCAAAGTGGTGCTTGTTCTATATTGTGTTCACAGCAAGGCTACAAGCTCTACAGGGGACTTGTCCATGGAACCCCACAGAAGCAGTGGGGAGAGCAACCATAGTGCAGAGATAGAGCTTTGGAGGTAGAAGGGTGCAAGTTGAATTGTTTGCATCTCAACAGAATAATGTAGCAGGTGATGGAAAAGACCTCTGTTAGACAACCACAGACAATGCAGGGAAAACAGTCTACAGCTTCTAATGTTGCCACTCAGGTATCCTGTTTCCAGGTGACTAGAAGCTCATAGTCCTGCTCTCTAACCAATAGAAGTGCCAAATTGCTAAGAGGTGTGGCCTGCAGCTTTTTAACTAGGAAAAGAAGGCAGGTGGGAGTTCTTTTAGCAGTTCTTTTAGCGCAGGAGAAGGCTCTGCTTTTTCCCTTAGTCAGGCATTTGCACTGTGAGCATATCCCAAGTGCCTCCTCAAAAAAGAGGTATAAAATCCAGCTAAGGCAATGCTGCCACTCTCTAGCTGGGCCAAGGGTCTGTCACACAAACAGAACTTTTCTACACAAGGTGGTTAATCCATTGGATCTGCTTTCAGTTCTGTCACCAAACCGAGATTTGAGCATTACATGAGGAGCATTTCCTTTCCTGATTTTCCACCACATGACACTTTCTTTCTCTTTCAAATTCAAATGATGGAATTTACCTTCAGTCTCTATTAGAACAAACAAACAAACAAACAAAAAACCTTGCCTAAAGTACTGGTTAGACTGGAGGGTCACGACATGATGGGTGACTTAAATGCTGAGAGCTGCCCAGACAGCTTTGGCTACAGGAGATAATAGCAGCAGCAGCTACAGCAGCATTGCCTAAAGAACCTGTAAATGACTGTGAGCAGGGGGTGTCAGGTACCTGATAAATGCTTTCTTTGAGTAGGAAAGTTCACAACTGTGTGCTGTAGTGGTTAAGAGCACTGCACAGGGACTCAGGAACTCTGGGTTCTAGTCTAGTCCCCACTCAGCCATATAGCCAACTGGGTGACTTTGGGCCAGTTAAAGACCCTCAGACCAACCTACCTCAAAGGGTCATTGTTGTGAGGGTAAGATTAAAAGGAAGAGGAGGAGAATATAAGTCACCTTGAGTTTCCTGAAAGGGACAAAAGGCAGGATATAAATATATTAAATAAATAAGTAAAATAATAAGACTGGGACCTATACCGAGATGCTTACAAAGGTTTTTCCTGCTCAGGATCCACACCTTCCTCCAGGAAAAACAGCTGGAAAGAGTTCAAAAGTGCAATTTGTACCCCACCCTTCAGAGTCTTTGTTTTCCAACCACCACACATCACAGCATCATTCCTAAGCATGTTTGATCCTCACTGGGCTGCTGTGGTGTGGGCTTTTGGCTACTTTAGCTTTTCTAAGGATGTTCTTGCACACTCCTGCACACATCAGGTGTCCACAAGCGTGCCAACACTTCCTGTTCCATTCCACTTCTGCTGGCATTCATCACCTGAGCTCCCAATCAGAGGGAATGCATTTTAAGTATACAGCTAAAATTGCAGTGTAACTGTGGCAAACAGGTCTTTGAAGGCACATTTATCACGCAGGTACACTTGGCAGAAAGCGGGGACTAGCTGTGGCTCCCTGATGAGCACACATCTGGCAATAAATGCCAATTAGTTGGTGTAAAAGGGCTTTTTAAAAGAGAGGGAGAAAACAATGATTTGTAGGACTGTCTGAGCATGCACACATCCTTCCTTGGAGGTACATCAGGTAATTAGATTTTTTTTTACTCTTTGATCAATGTACCCTATGTTTCAAGTATGTTTTCAGCCCAGCTTATAGTTTAAATTGTGTGTGCATATAAAAAGGCCATGCCTTGCTCATCACTACATTCCCCTTTGTTTCGCAAATGCCTCTCCTTGTTTGAGCCAACATGGAGATTTTTGCCACTGATTTCATGCACCAGTGGTAAACCTAAAATCCAACAGTAGCAAGAACCAAGATCTAAGAGTTCACTTACAGTGGGATATTTCTGTGCTCCAAAATTCCTTCACAAATACCCAGTTTAATATTTCACAGTGCAGTGGCATCAAAGCAAAGTTGCTGATACTTTGAAGTTCATGTTAAGCATGGCTGTCCCCTTGAATTCTGTGTGAAGTGTATCAGGCAAGGTAAATAATACTGTTAATTATTAAACATATGCGGGGAGCCCCTTTCCTTCAGCTGGGGAGAAAGCTGCTAGAATTATCATCATTGTGATTAATGTCATTATGCATTGAATTTTAGCATCTCTCCATGGCAGATGCAGCCACAATAAAGTCACTGCGCACCAGTTGCACTATAGCATCACCCAGGCATGTACCTTGGTGCAGTTTCAGATTTCCAAAAGGTTCACTGGCCTGTGGGCACAAGCAGCACAAAAGAGGTTACATTTAGGTTGCTTTCTGTGTGCTCTGGACTCTCACAAGGATTGATTGAGATGAGGTGGCATTCTGCTGCTCCTTAATTGAAGGGTTAAGCTTATTTAAGTTGGCATTCTTGCACAGTTATTTTGCAGATGGCTGGGTGATTTCCATGTGTTATCATAACCAAATGCATAGCTAAACAGGTTGGATTCATGCCAGACTTGGTCCTACTCAGAATAGAAACATTTAGGTCATCCTGTGAGGCTGCCCATAACCTTCTAAACTCAGGGGGTTACAGGCATCTTATAGGGGGTGGGTGGTGTGGGGGAACACATGGGTCAAGGTCTCCTCCATGCTCCTCTTGCTTTGCAAAGTGCTCTGCAAAGCACTTAAGCCTATTTTGGCAGCATAATTGCAGCTACTGAGCAGAACAGTCCAGTAAAACCATCAGGGGAAGGCTAGAATAGAGAAGAAAAATATTCAAGGACCTCCTAAAAGTCTACAGTGATGGGGCCTAACAGAGCCTGGATGGCAAGTCATTCCAGAGATGATAATGATGAGAATCACATCGTATTTATACCCTGCCTTTCATCGTCTTGCAAGGAACCCATGGCAGGTTCTCCTCCTCTTCCATTTATCTTCCAACAACAACCCTGGGAGGGATTGAACGGCCTGGTCACCCAGTGAGCTTCATGGCTGAGTGGGACTAGAGTTAGGACAAGACTCAGCAGAATCCATCCCTCTGGCATTTGCAAAATTCCTCCTGCACTCAGCCTGTTCTTAGAAGGTGAGCTAGGTCAAGAGGAAGTCCGTGAATGCCCGTGGAAGAAAGTCTGTGCAACTGGCAACCTTCTTCCACATCAGGGCCATCAGCGCAAAGGCTGCTGCACAGGGCACAAAAGAGGGGTGCTGCCTGCACAGCAGTTGTGCGGAGCTCCATTCTGGGTTAGTGCCACAACTTTAGACACAGGGCCATGGCAAATGAACTGGAATGCAGGGAGCCAAGCCAGATAATCCAGTGGATTCCCATCCCTAAAGCAGATTCCTCACACATCCCTAGGACTAGAACCCAGATCTCCTGTGTCCCTGTTCAACACTCTAACCACCCCTCTTTCAGTGCGACAAGCTTCTGGTGATGATCCGAAAGTGCGGGCGGGCTAACGTGGGCGATGTCACTCCTTCCAAGTCATTTGATCCCAAGTTAAGGCTTTCAAGGTCAAAAAGAAAAACACACCCGCAAACAGTGCAATTGGTGTAGTATGTCCGTCCTCTCCTTGCCTCCCCTCCAACACCCAAGAGAAAGCATTCTGCGGCAGCTGAAGTTTCTGGGCCATCTTCAAAGACAGGCCTATATAAAGCATGTTACAGTAATCCAGGTTTGCCTTCTCTAGACAGAGCTGCAGCGGGCTTAGCAACCCAAGTGGGTAAAATGCACTGCACACTGCGGCCACGTGGGCTTCCCTATTAGCATGACAAAGACTGGCTCCAACCCACTGGCTTTTACAAAAAGGCCTAGGTGGCTCCCTGGTGAATCCAGCTGGGATGGAGATCTTTCTGCAATTTCATCGGGATTGTGTTTCATTCTATTTGGCCATCATCATGGGGGGCTGCTTTAGGATGCAGTGGCCATCAATTTAAGTGGGCATTCATCATGGCTTTTGCACGGGTTAAACACCCCTGCTGTGCATACAGAGAGGCATCCCTCCTCCTATCCTCTCCTGAATTGCCAGATGATGGGGCAGGGCTACCCCTCCTTGAATTCAGCATATGCAGGAAAGGGATGCATGAAAAAGGTGCCCGTGAAATATGAACAAAACCCCAAGGGGTGAGAGAGGGAAATAAAGGGGGAGAGTGATACACACACACAAATTGGCCCCCTATTCTAGTCTGCCCCCTGTTCAATGCAGGATCCTGCAACGGCAGGACCCTCTATAGATGGCCATCAGCCTCTGCTTAAATCCAAGGCCTACTTTTTCCTAGGGCAGTCTGGTCCACTGCCAAACATCTCATACCATTAGGAAGCGTCTGAGTTTTGTCAAAATCGGCCTCCCTGCAGTTCCACCCTTTAGTTCTAGACAGCCCTGCTCAGAACTTCCACTTGTGGAGAAATGGGGAAGAAAGACACATTCACTATGGGTACTTTCTCTTTTCCAGAATGGCTAATACCAGGGCAGCTTATTTTATATTGTTAATTCGTTTTATATTTTTAATGTATTATATTTTAATGTTTTGTGAGCCGCCCCGAGGCTTCGGCGAATGGGGCGGCATAGAAATTTTCTAAGTAAGTAAGTAAATAAATAATACAAGATTGCCTCTCTGGATTTTGATCAAGAAAATGACTCAGTGGAACAGTGAGAAACACAGAAATGAGCCAAAAAAATTTCCTCCCATGGCAGCATCTAAAGATACCAAAAGCATTCCTTTCTAACATGACAGAGTTTGGCCCTTGGCCACTAATGAATTACACCAATTCTGGTAAAAGCAGCCTTCATTCGCATGAAGTTCTTGCACAGATGATTGAAGTGTACAGTAGAATAACAATACTCAGCCTGGAAAAGAGTTTGTCAGGCTTGCAGGTAACAACCCAGGTCGTCAACTCATGGGCTGGTGTACGATGTAAACCCTCTATTATTTTTAACTATGGACTGTTAACCATGAACAACCCGGGAAGAGAACCCATGGTTGTGTACTCTGGATTATTTGAAGTTAACAATCCATATTCAAACCACAGTGCAGGGTTAGCATGCAACAACAACCCATAATTTAACCCATACTCTAGACTATTCAGTAAAGGAGATTTAAACCCTCCAAGCATTAAAACAAAAACATCAGCAAATCACAGAATAATGTGGGCATGAGAAGAGCTGTCCTCTTAAGGAACAGTGGCTGTATCACAGGAGATACCTGTAAGTGGGCTTGCAAAAGACACACTGCAGCCAGGAATATCAATATCAATGAATGCGCTCCTCGGAAATGAATGGTGTTTTCCTAGAAACAAAGGAACAGGAGTGCAGGGAATTCCATGGTTTCCCTCAGGAAGATGTCTGCTTTTCACTGAGAGGTCTGGCTCCCAGGCAAATCAGCACAGAGAAATTTTTGAAGGTTTTGTAGCAGCAGCCAAATTATGAAAGAACCCTTCCTGCCCCAGCCTGCCACTGCTTTTGAATCTGCAAAATGTCATTGGTGGTGCTAATTCTGGCTTTGAAAAGGGCTCTTTGAGCCTTTAACTGTTGCCCCTGGATATAGAACTCTGAAGCACACTGTAAAACTCAGGCTGGAAGCCCATATATCTCTACTAAAAATTAAGTTGTTTCAGTTCAGTGGGGTTTACTCCCACATAAATGATTATACGACTGCATTCTCTTTGCAAAGCATCTTGTTGATAAGCACTTTCAGATATACAGTCTGATTGGGAGAAGTCTAGAAGTCTCACCATTCCTTACTACTGGCTCTGCTGTCTGAGAATGATTGGAGTTGTAGGCCAAAACACCTGGGAGGTCACAAGCTGTCACCTGTTTTACATGAAAGCCCTTGTTAGGATACACATGCTGTCTAAAGTAGTTTGGTAGACTGGGGCTGGGCAGTCTGTAATCCACAAATTGCATTTAAGATATGTGGGAATCCAGTATCTTTATGGGAGTGCTCCTTCCTTCATCTACAGATATACAGGTCAATGGCAGCGGTCAGACTGGTCAGATATAGTAGGCTATGTGTATCCTACTCCATGCCTGGACTGAAGCAGAGATGTTGAAATCACAGTTGCAAGGGCAACGGCACGAGCAAGTATATTCTAACTCTGAGAACACCTGTTAATTAAAACAGTGACCATCCCCATCGCCACGGAAGGCATGGCTGCCCCCACTGTTGCCAACTTTTAAAATTCTGACTCCCACTGTAAAAGGAAGAATAAGTGTGTTCATGGGGAGCGGGATCACAAAGCAAACTCCACTATGTGGTAGTAGTATTTTTGCCTTGGATTCACTAAACTACATTATTTGTGGTTGGAGGGTAGTTCCTCACCACCCAGATTTAATGTTTGGGAGCAGCATTGGCTCTCACTCCCTGTCAATACAAGTGCTCCTCTCTCCTTCCCTCCCTCCACCCCCCGTTTCTGCCTTTGTAGGAAGGAAGAGAGCTCAGAAAGACAGATTGTCTGAGAGAGAGCGTTTCAAATCATCCATGGCATCCATTGCTTCTGCATGACAGAGTCATGGTTGGGGTATTCTTGGCCAGAAGCAGCAGCTGCCGTTACCTGAGAATTTAACTTCAGAGAGGCTGAAGTCAAGCAAGGTGTAAATGTTGCTAGTCTGAGTGCCCAGCCTGGGTCCAGAACACAGCAGAACAGTAAATGGAGCAGATACTAGCCTGGGAACGATCTGCCTTAGCCTTCGGTTCGTGTTAGGCCACAGCCTCCATCATCCTCAGCTAGCCAGATGGGCTGAGGATGATGGGTACTGTAGTCCGATATACCTGGTGAAGGGTGATCTTCTGTAAAAGGCCCACCTTATAGGATGGCAGAGTTACCTCTGTAGGGATTCTGTTCTGTTTTCCAGGCACTACATTTCCCATACCTGCAGACAGCAGAGCCTTTCCACCATGCATTTTAATACAAGCCTTTGAAAACAGAGCTCAATGTAATATCTAGGCCTAATCTTTGAGAACAATCTTTATTAAAGCTTCTAAATACAGTAATAATAGCTGGGAAGAGTTTGTGTGGCATTTTCTCTACAAGACCATCATGTCACTGACAACTGCTTTCCCTTTCTTTCTTTCTTTCTTTCTTTCTTTCTTTCTTTCTTTCCAGGAAAGAAAAGTATCATTAAGATGCAATGCAGGAAGAAGGGAACCTGCAAATGAACATTCAGACCCTGAGGAGTCTTAGAGTTTTCAAAAAAACCCCTGTACCTGTGCATTCTGGTGCTTTAAATGTACAATTTGAAGATCATTTCTGTAAGAACAAAGTAAACTACAACATTGCTCTTTGATTTAACTTCTCTGTGCACCATATTCTCCTTGGTACAAACATTAATTTAGGTTTCTTCCTGAGAGGAATTGTCATTTCAAGCTTACAGGCGCGCTAGTTTGCCTGTGCAGCAACCATGCACAGGTTGGTAGCCACTGTTGCTTTTTTACCAGCAAAAGGAAATATTTGGCAGAATGGATTTATCCCACTCCGCAGCTTCTCATGTACACCCCTCTGCTCTGTAGGATTGGGGGAAGCACTGAAGCAGATCTGCAACATTTCAACAGGACTGAGGGGAGAGGAC
Source organism: Varanus komodoensis (assembly GCF_004798865.1). Lineage (NCBI taxonomy): Eukaryota > Metazoa > Chordata > Lepidosauria > Squamata > Varanidae > Varanus > Varanus komodoensis. The sequence continues at coordinate 4,465,355 of NW_025335889.1, forward strand.
AGGACAGGGAAGTCTTGTCAAGTGAGGACTGAATCTGATCCAACTCAAGCATCAGATCCATCGGTGTCAAAGGGCAATTTCTTTCTGTTGGACTACATCTTATGTATGTAGACTAGATAAGACATGGTATGTTACAAAGAGTGTAATCAGAGGCAAAATGGAACCTCCACTACCAAAGAGCTTGCTATCTATCTTAAATTAGTCACAATAAGGAAGAGAATGATGACAGAGAAGAGGAAAGAGAAGGGTAAGGCATGGAAGTGAACAAATGCTGATATATACATTTTGGACATTGAGTCAAGCTTCACAAAACCTGAAATCTGGGGTGACATGTAGGAGGCCTAAAGGGGAGCAGATGTGAAGGAACAGAATATTTTAAGAGAACAGGAGCGGGGGGAGCTTGATGTGAGCTGGAGAAATTCTAGGCACAGGTCCCTTGGTTCCTCATTGCAGAATGCAAATTGAGGACTTGCTAGGAACACAGCGCATTCTGTGGGCCCTCTTCTGGCTGCAGACAGAGGGTTGGAAGTAGCATGACAAGGGTCACAGCCACCTTAGTTTCAAGCCACCTCCCATTCTAAATAAAACAATCACTCATCTCCAGCCTTTGAACGCAAATATCTCAAGCTTCCAGGCAAAATAAAAAATTTTTCACATGGCAAGGGCAAAAGACCTGTACCTTCCTCTCTGGAAAAGAGACAAAGCAGGGGAAATAAAAACAAATATTCTTAGGGTTCAACCCTATTCATGTTAGACAGAAAAAACTGCATGGGGAATGCTGAGACTTGTAGGACCTTTCCCCCTCTTAATATACATAAGGTTGCATCATTAGAGTGCTTAATATTACATGTTTTTATTTTATTTATTTATTTATTTATTTATTTATTAGAACATTTCTAAGCCGTTCTCTGAAATGCAACTATATTAGCTATAGCTTTATCCAGAGACATGTAGATGAGATTTATAATGTGTGTATACATAAACAATGATCCTGTAGCCTCACGTCAGCACTTATCTCCAGACCTGTTTTGCACATTTTGTTTCTGCAATTCAAATGACCATTACTTTTATTAGGAAGCAGATATATAAATCAATCAATAGCAATTTATGCCACCTTTCCACAAAATATTTATGAGATAGGAATAAAGAAGCAAACAGCCCCGTTCAAAACCAATAAAAGCAAATATGATGACAGCAGCAGCAGCTGCAGAAATGAAAGAAAGGCACTGATTTTAACTCTGGTTGGTGAGACAGAACTGAAAGAAGCCGTTTAAAATAAAATAGTGCCTGCTGCCCATCCAGAAGAAGGCAGTGAGAGGGCCGGGCACTGTTCTACACATCTGATGCTGCCAAAACTATACAGGAAATCTCCTTAATGGCAGGGGGTTGCAAAGGCAGGGCTTTGACACTGAGCGACTGCCTCTCGCAGTGTGAGAGCCAATCTGAGATTTTGGTCCCCAGATTTTGGTCCCCAGGGTGTTTAATTGAACCCATCCCCTTGAACTGAGTCTGGGAGCAGACTCGTAAGTTGAAAAAAAGCAGGTTAATAGGGTAATGTGACACAATTGTGCCACACTAGTAAGAACACTAGCAGAAGCAGCTGCCTTCTGAATCAACTAAAGCTTCTGGGCAGTCTTCAAGGGCAGTGCACCGCAGTAATCTGGCCAGGAAGTGAGTGGCAAAGGTATGAATGGCTGAAGGTTCATTTAGCCCAGCATTCTGTTCACATGGTGGCAAACCAGCTGCCCACAGGATCTCTCAAGCAGGCCATATACAACAGTGTCCTTCTAGCCAACAGTGTCCTTCTAGCTCCTCAGCATCTGCTGTGCACAAACATACTGCTCCTGATCCTGGAGGGAGCACATGCCCATCAGGGCTAGTAGCCATTGATAGCCTCCTCCTCCATGGATTTGTGCAATCCCCTTTTACAGCCATCTAAATTGGTGGCCATCCCTACATCTCGTGACAGTGAATTCCATAATTTAACTTTGCATGGTATGAAGAAGTCCTTCCTTTTGCCTGTCCTGAATATCCTATCAATCCAGTTCATGGGATTACCCAGAGTTCTAGTTTTATGGGAGAAATCTCCCTCTCTGCCTCTCTATGTCTCTCTCTCCCCACCAGTCTAAATAGCCAGTTTCAAGGAACCATGGAGATGACAAAACACAAATTATTCATAGTTGGGTACTAGCTGTTCGACCAATAGAGTCCAATGGTTGCTTTATCCTAGAAAGTTTACCTGAAGAGATGCCAGGTCCTACCTTCATACAACATTTAATTAAAACTATGGAATTTGCTGCCATGGGAAGTAACAATGAATCTCGATGGCTTTAAAAGGGGATCGGACAGACTCATGGAGGAGGAGGAGGTTATCAGTGGCTACTGGCTATGTGCTACCACCTTTACCAGAGGTGGCATGCCTGCATATAGCACTTGCTGAGGAGCTCGGGCACGTAGAGGTCTTGCACCCATCCTGCCTGAGTGGACCCGTGGGCAGCTGGTTTGCCACCATGTGTATGGAGTGCTGGCCTAGACAGATCTTTGCCTCAAAGACATGTCTCTCCTCAAAAGGTCAACCCAAAGCTGTTCTTATCTTCCCAATCAAATGCATCACCTTTCAACTATTTCACACCCATTTTGAGGAATATTTGAAATCAATTATACATGGATCCTTATTAAATTATGCCCAGTTTTTTCCAACCTAACATGATCCTATTCAGGCAAGGCTTGGCTCATTATGCATTATTTATGAAGAACCACGGCACCCATGTGTCCGACTCTGCATAACCAACCACCACTTGGGGACTGTCATGTTATGTGAACCTGGTGAGTATGGGTTATACAAGGCTTAAACAACCCTTGCATAGCCAATAGTCTGTTCCAGCATTATATGATGCTTGTTTAAACATTGCAGAAATTGTGTAATCCTCGCATGACTTACATTTACCAGGCTCATACAGCATGACAACCCCGAAGTGCATGCTAGATACGTAACATGTCAGTTCCATGTGCCCTGCAGCCTCATCATGGTTAAATACATACAGTAACTCATGAACTGCTGTCAAGTCATGTGAACTGGCCCATTACTATTCATTACCTTCAAATCTAGCTGAAAGGGGTTTTTTAAAGCATTAAGAGCTATTGACACAGCTCCCTTTGACAATATATTTTGCAGAAAGTTCTTAATTCTTTCTTCCTGAAAGTCAGGCTGACATTGTGGGATGATCCAGAAGACAGGGCCCTTCCTGACTAGCCTTGCCAGTCACTTTGTTGCAGCCTAAACATTCTCATGGTGCTGCTGTGGGGCTAAAAAGGGGGAGGGAGAACCATGTTTCCAGTCCTGACCTCACAGATAAAAGAGAGATAACAGTGCAAAAACACTTTCCAGTAATCTGGAAAGCTATGGAAACACACATGTTCCCCAGGTTCTCTGCAGGAAGGAGAGAGGAATGGAAGGAGAGAGGAATCCAAGGAGCAGATGCAGAGGCAAGGTGGGAGTCAAGAATACTTAGTGATGGACAAACTCGGATTTAGATCAACAATTTTACATCATGAAGTTATTACAAATCCAGCAAATTTGTATTCTTAACTGGTAGTTCTGAGATTCTCCAATATCTCTATAGCCATGACTCCAAAAGGGAAAATTAAACTCTTTTCCTAGCAGTCAGCAATGCTCTTGGGAGGCCATCCTGATCCATAATTGACAGATCTCTCCACAACTGGCAAAATATCCAGGTCTGTTCACAATATTTTCAGCAGAGTTGAAATTTACAATCCTTATTCTGAGGAAGAGGAGGAAGATGGCAACAACACCATCATTTTCATCACACTGTTGTCGCCTTCACCTTGTTTCCTAGGGTTTCTGCTAACTCTGTTGGAGCAGACTATTAGGATGCTCAAAACAATGACCAATCATCACAAACCCCTTCTTTAAGCACTGATCATCGAAACAAGCCAGCATCTCTCTGAGTAACAGGAATTACTCCCACAGTTTTAACCGGGGGGTACTGATTCTCCTTAAAGAACTCCAAGAGCTCGGACAGAGGCTGCCCATCCAATCCTGCCAGACGAAATGACCCTGCTATTCAACTCACCTCTTGTTCCAACCAATGCCACTGCCATCACTGATTGTACAGGCTTTTTTATGTTTTCAGCCACCGGCAAATGGCAGGCAGCACTTGCCATAATCCTTGACCCTTGAATTAAAGTGGAAAGCAGGAAAGGATTGCTTGACTATCCCCTTTGTCCTCCTAGGGCCTCATTTTCCAGCCATGAAGGGGTCCTTAAATACACATTTTAGTCCTTATTCTTATGGCCAACATGACTGCAAAGCTTAATCCCAGAGACAAAGGGCAGTACACTGTTCCTGCTAAGGTAAATTACGTGCCACTAACATACATGACCTCTAGTGCAATGCCAGTAGCAATCTTGGGAAACCTATCACACAAGCAAGTGCGAGTATTACACTAGAGTTTGCTTGCACTGGCACAAAGTAATTCATGTGAGTGGTAATGTTTCATTTAATATAGGGCAAGCTTCCTTTATCCTCCACTGTAGAAACACTGGCATCTAATTGACCATCAGCAGCACAAGGAAGGTTGATGAGAACTGGTTGCCACTCGTGTGTGCAAGCCACTCCCCCCTTGAAACCCACACTTTTCAGAAACAAGAAGTTTGCAGTTAATACGCCTCTGGAGATCAGGAAGAGAGAAGAAACTCCCCGGCTACTAGAGGCAATGATTGGCCACCAAGCTCAGCTGACTATACCCCAGGTCAGTAATCTGTGTGGAAGGAGTACTATGGGTCACAGCAGCAATTCTCCTGAGAAAATCTGGACTTTATAAAGACTTTACAATTAGCATCTCTAGGCTATGACAATCACATTGTACTTTATGGAGCAGACTGGAGAAGGCCAAGAGAAAAGAAGCCCAGAAAAAAATATGTTCCTTGCATTTTAATTACACTCTCAAGGACGGGGAAGGTGCCTACGAGACACCACTTGGTGGTCTGGGTATCTTAAATCAAAGACGGCCCTAGCCGCTGCTGGCACAGCTGTAATTCAGATATTTAAAGGCTCGGGAGTAATTCCACAATTCTATTATTATTAGCTGTAGTAGCAGCATTCTCTCTCTCTCTCTCTCTCTCACACACACACACACACACACACATTGAAGCTTCAGAAGATTATCATGAGGGTAGGACAGGGATTTATTGATCCTTGCTTGTTATTTTTCTGTCAGAGGTCCCGCTAGGCTGCTTTTGTGCCCACAAGTAAAAAACAATATAAGGAAATCTATTGCAGTTTTATGCTTCAGAAGAGCAAGCACTGAGTATAAGCACTGTGCAATATACACACTTATTCCCTTCAGCTTCTTGCCTCTCCACACCACAAATAACCCATCTCCATCTCTCACCTCTCCACACTTCTCACCACTCAATGTGATATTTACAAACAGGTACTGGGGCATCCACCAGACTGCGTCTATATAATCTCCATGAACATTCAGTAACCAGTATTTCATCTCAGGCTCCAAGAAAACTCCTTTCTTTAGGTTAGGCTAACTGCATGAGGATATTCTCATGCTCCTATTTCAGTGAAATTGGTCATAATGGGAATCGGCTCCTGAAAATGAAGCTATATGTGAAATTGTGTTTCACGTCCTTCCTCTGTGTGGTTTGTGTTGAACCTACAAAAGCCACAGTTTGCTGTATAGACCACTGGGGAATTTGTGTGGGCTGAGCAAAAGCACCCACGGTTTGCGGGAGCAAGATGCACTCAGTCAAAATGTACGAGCCCCCAAAGCTGCACATGGTTGAATGACTTGACCTTCCTCAAATCCTCATTAGAACTGAGTAATTATTTGAGTGTTTGCTTTCCAGAACCAAGCCAGTATTCCTGCCATTGCACTCCTCCTCATGACAATCTTAGACAGAATGCTTTTGCAGAGCACGGCTCTCAGCTAGTGAGCACCTAATCATTTTGACACCTGGGGGGACACTGGCCAAGGGGGTGGGATACAGGGGAGAATTCTTGATACAAGAAGGACTTCTCTCCCATAGTAGCCAACCAATCAGAACCTGGCAGCCCTAGACAGTTTGCAGGGGCATTTGAATCAGACCACCTGGAACCCAGCAACAAAAACAGTCTTATGACACCGTCCTCTCCTTGAAGGAGGTCATGGAAGATCATGTGGCTCTTTCCCCATGTTTGAGCCTTGGAGCAGTCCTGTAGCTCAGGAGATGTTGAATGGTCCAGTGTCACCACTGATCTTCAAGGGGGTATGGAAAATAATTTTGAAACCACCTTTCCAGGTAAATCCATCTCAGACAAGGAATAGGGAGATGCAAATTTGAACTTGGGTCTCCCCATTCTCAGTCCGTTACTAGCACCACACTTATTGTTCAGCGGGAATCCTGCTTTTCCCAGCTGGCACTGCAACCAAGTCCCTTAATTGGCTACTACCTTTAGGAGATAAAAGCAGGAGAAAAGCAGTGTGCAGTAGAAGGCCAGTCCTACTCATGATAGCAGTGGCTATTTCGTATGGTTAGGTTTCCACCAATTAGCCGTGATGGTCTGTGTCAGCCTTCCACAGATGTGTCATGCTGCGATTCACAGCATCCTTAAGCTGGCTGGCTGGGAACTGCTGTCCAACACATCCAAAGGGTGCTGTGTTGAGTTGCAATAGGCTTCCATTCCATGGCTTGGCGATTTATTCTCTCATCAGCCTTGATGATGCCAGAGTGATCAGTGCCCATGTTCTCCCTCTAGCCCTCAACAGCTGCAAGAGTTTGCAGGACCCCTCTGGGGATGGTAAGAAATCTCCAAAATTAGGTCCTCAAGGAATCCTGCCTGCCTACCGGCAAACTCCCCCTGCTTGGAAGCTTTGCCCCATAATACCAGGTGAGGAGTGAACTAGCAGTGGTTAAAAGTTCCTTGCACTTGCTCACAGGAACACCTCGCTTGCATTAGCACGTCACCTCACCTTGCACCTGTGAAGACTCTGCCACCAGAAGTGGTGCCAGGGCAAAGCCCTGACACAATTTAAGCATCCCCCTCGCCTACCTGCCAAAAAAGAAAAAGAAATCACGCTTTAGGATCCCAGATCTGTGCCTTTCGCCGATACATGGGTGGCTGCGCCGACGGGGGAGACATGCAGACGCTCTGCACACGCTTAACGGCACTCTTCCCGAGTCTCGCTTCAACTCGTCCCAGAGGCGGAGCGTTAAAAGTGGGTTAGCGGGAGGAGGTGTATGTGTGAGTGGGGGACTCCGGTTGCTCGCTAGCCCCGGATCAAATCAAACACGGAAGTTGGCGGCGGAGGGAGGGTAGGAGAAAGGAAGGTGCAATCCGGACCCCGCGACCTTCGCGTCCCCTCTGGGTAGGGCGCGGTTACCTGGGCGTCTGTCGAGAAGGCAGTCTCCGGAGCAGCGCGCACGGGGGGCGCAAGACGCCGGCTGCGGCAGCCCTGTGCCCGCTAACTTCGACCCCCGCGGTGAGCAGCCACCGGCGTCCCCGCCTCTCTGCACACCAGGTGCCCCCGCGGAGCCGTGGCCGCGCCGCTCCCGGGCACGGCCGTTCAGCCGCTGCGCCCCGGCCAAGGATTCCGGGCACAGTCGGGCGCGCACGTGCCCGGCGGCGCCGCCAGCCTCGCTCGACACGAACCGCGCTCCGCTGGAGCCATGTGCGGCTGGGCTGGGGCGGGGGGCCTCGGCGGCGCGGCTCGCTCTCTTCCCCGGATCCGGACTGGGGGCCGGCAACTTAGCGCCGAGGCTGCCCGGCGCCCTTTCCTTGACCCCGGCGGCGCCTGCAGCCCCACCGCGGAGCGATGCGCCGACCGCTCGGAAGACGCCCGGGCAGCCGCTGGGGCTCTACGCCGACCGCTGCCATCCTCTGCCTTTTTGAAGCTCAGATCGCCACGCCACGGACCGCCGCCCGGCGAGACGGCCCCCTGCTAGGCACCGTCTACAAATTCGTGCTTTGTTAGTGACAAGAAGAAAAGGGGTGGGGAGAGGGAGAAAAGCGCTCCAACGAACCGACGCGGCACACCAGGATCGCGGCGAGTTTGCTCGTGGGGCTCGTCCTTTCTTCCCCCGCGAGCCCGTGCTTTGTTCTCCTGAAAGGCAGGAGAGAGAGAAAGGGGGGCAGTCTGGCAGACGAGCGAAGCGCAAGCCCCTTCAGGAGAGCGAAGAGTTCTGCCCGGTCCCAGGGAGCTCTGGGTGTTCCTTGGAGCTCCGCCGCCGCCTGTGCGCATCATCGCTGGGGCCCTTTCGAAAGCAATTAATTAAGGGAGATGCACGGACTCCGAGCCAGGGAGCGAGGTGGGCAAAGGACTCCCGGGAAAGCCTCCGGGCAAACGCCGACTGGATGTTTCCGGGGGGAAGGGAGAAAGAGAGAGAGAATAAGAGAGAGCTTCTGGACTTCTGAAGACAAGTGCTCTTAAATGGCAAGGCAGAGAAAGGTCAGGGACTGCGTCAGAACGGCCGTCGTTGCCGACTGCGGGGCAGGTATCGGGGAAGTAACCCGCCGCTTCTTTTCCCCGAGAAGGCGAGAGCCATCAGGCAGCAACCGAGGAGAAGGAAAAGAGCACGTCCCGGAGATTAAAGCGGAGTTGGGCAACAAGTCCAGAAGAGGGATGGGAAGGAGCCAGCAGGCTCCTTAGGCTCGCGCCTGGCTTCACCGCGATTCGGTGCAGAAAAAAAGAGGCTTGCTGGTCACCCTTTTTCAGCCAAATCTTGTGGAGCCAGTGCTCTCTCCAGGCATTTCTACGGCTTCCAGGACAGTTTCCCAAGTGTACACTCCCGCACTGGGTGTAGCAGCGCTTTTTAAAAAGTTACTTGGTGGTTGCACAAGTCTATGGCTTTCATGCCATAGACTGCATGGTGCCGCTGCAGACCTCACCAAGCCTCTAAGCAGATGACTGCTGCATTTTATTTACTATTTTGAAAATATAAACTTATTCTATATAAAAACAAAAAGGGGATAGGGAGACATATTTCTCCCTCTGTCATAATACTAGAAGCTGGGTCTTCCCATGAAGTTGCCTGGCAGGACTTCTTCGCACAGTGCATGGCTAAGCTGTGGAATCCACCGCCACAAGGTGTAGCACTGGCCTCCAATTTGGATGGCTTTAAAAGGGGACTGGACAAATTTGTGGAGGAGAAGGCCACCAGTGGCTCTATGCTCCCTCCAGGATCAGGACAGCATGCCTATGTACACCATTTGCTGGGGAGCATGGGTAGGAGGATTCTGTTGCACTAATGTCCTAAGCATGGATTTTCTGTGGGCAGTCAGTTGTTCACTGTGTGAGCAGAAAGCTGGATTAGACTGATCATGGTCTGATCCAGCAGGGCACTTTGTAACTTCTTAAAACATTTCATAAGTTAATATGTTTTTAAAATTGGAACTGAGTGTAAGGAAATGTAAATTGATGCACAAAGAGGACTGAATGACTCCACAAGCGGTGGGCAACTTGCCCTCCTTCAGGTGTTTTTGCTTTACAGCTTTCATCATCCATCACCATTGGCTTTACCTGCTAGGACTGAGGGAAACTGTAGTCTAAAACATTGGAAAGGCTACAAGTTGCCCACCTGATCTGAAGTGATGCACTTGCGGCATCTAAACTGGGTGTGCCCAGGACTAAGCAGGAAAGAGACCTTGGGGTCAGGTAGATTGCTCAAGCAAAACAGGAACATTCAGTGTGGTGGCAATTGCATTTAAAAACAAAAAATCAAATCACATGCTACCCATTATTAAAGAGAACAAAACTAAGATGGCCCATACTGGAGTTCCTTAGCATAAATCTGTGGTGCAGCCTGTTCGGAGCACTGGACACAGTTCTGCTTGTCCCATCTAGAAAAGAGTATCTCATTGAACTGGTCCAGCAAGGGTGCCTAAGCAGCCGTCCTTAACCCAATGTCTTCAGATAGCTCAAACGACAAATCCTTCCAGTCCAGTCAGCTGATGTAATTGGAGAGCACCAGGCTGGGGAAGGCTGGGGTTGGAGCACTTTTATATATGGGGAAAAGCTGAAGTGTTTGGGACTAAAAGGTTTCAAAAATATGCATGATATAAAGGAAGTGGAAGTTCTGTTCCAGGATCATCCTATAAAACTGGCAGACATTTCAAGTGGAAGTACTTCATCAAGCACATAATTGAGTCATAAATCCATTGTTGCAAGGAGTGAGAATGGCTTTGAAAAGGCTTATGAATAACTAAAAGCAGCATGGAAGAACTGCTTTTCCCAGCATGCCCAGTATGTGGGTTTTCCAGGGGCATCTGGATGGAACATGTAGGAAATCTCAGTTTTCAAACCAGTCAGCCCTCCAGGGTCCCTGCTTCCCAGCTGTCCTCTCTCAACACTCTTGTTGAAGGTACCCTGATATCCCACACTCTGTCAAAGTGCACGGGCACGCCACGTGTCTATTCTGCCCTGCAAAAGCCCCGTTCCTAGAATGCCCTGAGAACTGGCAAGAAGCTTTGCAGCACTGCCTGCTGGACTGTTCCGGGGTGCTCTATGAATGGGCCTTGTCCAGCAGGAATGACAGAGTGCGCCCCTAAAGAGTTTCCCTTGTTTTCTGGGAGGGCTGCTGGACAGCACTTAGAGTGAGGGGTGCCTCTAGCCCACCAACCACACACCAGTGCACCCTGGAGTAGGGAAAGGCAGAATGGTGGCAGGGAAGGGGTTGAGGAGTGCTTTGTGGGGCTGGGCAGTCGGGCTGAGAAACCAAGTTGGGAACAAGCAACGGCCCTGCTGGATCCTTGGACTAGGTCTGGTCAGCAGTCCTATTGCCTCCAGCCATTATACGGAAGAAAATCACCCGGGCCCTGCTATGAGCATACCTGGTTCAAAGCTCCTGGCACTCAACAGGATGCCCCTGCAAATGGGTCTGAGGTCTGTTTGCTTTTTAATGCGTTAGAGCTGCTCTCCTCATGGGAAAGTGAATCCCAATGCCCAGGCCTCTCAGAGATACTAATGATGGTATACCCTTCAAAGGGATTCCTCCAGGCACCTGTGTGTGTGTGTGTGTGTGTGTGCTTTGCATGTGCTGGAAGGCAAAGCTGGAGCCAAAGCCCCAGGTCCTGCAGGAATCTGAAGAAACCATATTTATTTATTTATTTATTTATTTATTTAAACATTTCTATGCCGCCCCATTCGCTGAAGCCTCGGGGCGGCTCACAACATACAATTAAAATACAAAAAATAACAATATAACAATATAAAATATAAAATAAGTCTCCCTGGCCAGATAAAATAAGCAAATGATATTAACAATTAAAATGACGCTTAAATAAAAAGGTCTTCGCCATGTGCATGGAATGTGTGTCCTGCGGAGGTTAGAGTTTCTGCTGCAAAGCAACTCACGCCTGCTCATCCATCATTATCCTTCTGCCCTCAAATAGTATTGAAAGCAATGGAAAGGGCTTTGCCTGTTGGATCAGTCAAGCACCGTGGGAAGCTTTTTAGCTTCCTTGGAGGGAGGCAGCATGAAGCTCACAAAAGGAAGCTCTGAGGAGAGGGAGGGAAATTCTGTTCTACCGTGAGATGAAACAAAAGTCATGTATTTTTTATGGTAATTAGGAATGGATGGCTCAGCAGCCTGGAAGCCAAGAAGTAAATGCATGTGAATTCATCTGAGTGGCTGTGTTACGTGGAACTAATTATGGGCACAGATTTCAGGATTTCTCTGCCTGGGGGATGTGAGGAAAAGGGATTGCATTTTAAATGTATTTTAGTCAATGTCCTTTTCTAAAAGGCTCATGTGGGATTCACTTCATTATCTGGATTGTTTTTTCCTAGGCAGTCACTTTATTGGAAAAAGGGGTTTGCCTTAAGGGAAACTACAGAATGGCAGTTAAAGGAATTCTCCCAGATCGGGTCCTTTTTTTAAAACTAAGTCATGGGAGAGCCATTGTGATGAATCAATTTGTGTGCATGTTGGTAGGTACAGAGAGAGAAGGTATTTTTTCCAACAAATAGGTTATGCAGGTGATCCAGAGAGGTGAGAACTGAAGATCTACATGGCCATAATCAAGTTGTGGTGTTCTATGTTTCTGGGGATTTGGGCAGGGAAGAGAAGGCTCTGGCAAAGGGAGAAGAGTAGCAGAATTGGAAAGGGCCTCTAATGCCACCAAGTCCCACCCCCTGTTCTGCGTCCACTTGTGGCTGTCCATCCAGCTGCTGGCCCATGCCTTTCCAGCTTAGCCAAGGGGATACTACATGCTAGCTCAATGGATAACTATGCAGTCCTGAGAATCTCAGCTTTGATTTCATATGTCATTAAACACTCAAACACGCCAGTGGTGAGTTCACCTGGGCAAGCACTAATGCAATGTGTGGGAACTGTTCAAGAGCAATGCTGCAGGTCATTGGCCATATGTTGTGACAACCCACTACAGTTTAAGTTTTTATGGTGCTGATCTTGTTCATGCCTATGTTTTGCATAGAAACATTACAGGCTGTAACTTCTTGTATTTCCCAGGACTGTACAAATGGTATAAAATCCACGCAATCTACATTTTGTGGTTTAACAGGTACCTTTGTTCCATCATCCACTCAGTGACAGAATCAGATCTTGTGCAAAGACATCTGCACACATTTATGGGAATTTGCACTCCCAAAAATGTGCAAATCCATGAAAATGTGTATTTTCACACCTTAGGTTATGGAGAAACTTTTTGGGGTTTTTTGATGAAATTTGCATAATATTATGGGGAAAATGGTCTGCAAAACTGTGGAATCCTTGTGACTCAAGGAAACCAGACCATTGCAGAAGCCACTGGTTGTATTTTTCAAAAATCTAGTTTATTTGAACCTTTTGTAGATTTATCCCTGATATTCTTGACATTTTGACTGTCTTGTTTAATCTCCAGTTCCAGCTTTTTATACACCATCCCAACCCCTACCACCCCTACAAGGTGCTTGGGTGAAGAACAATACAAAATAAATGCGCCTTAGGCTATAAGCCTAGAAGGAAGTCTCTTTGAAGTTAATTGGCTTTAATTCTATGTAGATATGCATAGGATTGCACAGTTAGTCTTTAAGGTGCCACAGGATTCTTTTCTTATGTTTGCCATAAAAGACTAACACAAATACTCCTCTGAAACCAAACAGCTGAGACTATCACCTGCTATTTATTGGACACTAAGTTTCTTTTAAGACACATTTACCTCAGTCATTTCATAAAGTTTGCAAGCTTAACTTCTCTCTTGCTAGTTTGTATACAGTTTAAGGGAGATCAAGGAACTTGTTTCTTGAATGTGTTGCAAAATGAAATGCTATTCATTTATGAATTGGTATCTTCTAATTCAGATCTAGGGAAGACTTAATGGAGTGCCACTGTAATAAAATGCCCTTTTTGTTAGACTTATTTTTACTTTTCCACATTAATATTATCCAAATATACTATTTTATATAATACATATTAAAATATATTGAAAGAAAATAGTTTTTGCCTATGTATGCCAGGCAATGGATACTGAAGATAAATGTAGCCTAGGGACAAGAGGGGAAGTTAATGGACCAAAGGATTGCAGAGAAAGAAAGAAAACAAAACAAAATCTTGGACAGGATATACATGCAAATCAGACATGCTTTCTTTTACTTCAAGACGCTTTGCTCTTTTCTTATTAGATTACTTCTAATGTCGCTTTTGCTCACTGCGCAGGAACATGGTTATGTATATTGAACGTGACGTTTGAATTAGCATACAGTGATGCAGAGAGAGAGACAAGCATGAAAGCAGGCCTGGTGAAAATGTCTTGCCCTTTCTCTTTCTCAAGCCCCTGTGCGTCCTGGTGTCTCCCCGCACCCTCCTTCCAGTGCCCAGCAGAGATGCTCTGTCCTGCCCACAAGCCCTGCTGAATTCTCTGCCTGTGGATGAGAAACAAAAGCTCCTCCTGCAGTTCTCCCTCCTCTCCAGCGGCAAGATACAGAGGCAGAAGCAGGCAGTCATGGCAAAGCATGAAATGAGTCCCCCATCATGCACCTTGCCTTGCCCGCTCCATTGACTCTTCATAGCCGGCAATGAGATGGCATTCAATCCCCCCACTCTGTGGAAGGTGGGCTTAATAGGTGGATTGCATTTACACAGTTCTTTGCATCACCAAGGGCTGTGCTTGGAAACATAAAAATGAAACGTGTAGTGAAATGTTCCGTACAAAGGAACAGCCACAGGCCAAGAAAGTTGACACAGGAAAGCCACCTTTGTCACAAGCAGATATTTTAACAGCATGGAACTACAGTCAACTCGCTGCTTGGGGGAGAAAATGAGTAATCCACTGTTATGTACAGGAGACGGGAAATACTGGAAAACTGGATGGATCACTAGAGTACTAGGTTTTAATATTCATAAAATATCTCATTCCAGTGAAACTGTTATTACCAAAATCAACCTTCAGTGCCCAGGGTTGTAATCCTATAGGGATAGAAGCAACCCCTTCCATATCTAGGGACAATATCGGTCAAGCTAAAAAATAAAATTAAAAAAACACACACACACACATACACAGATGGTACGTCTTGATGGACATTGCTTACATCTTTCACAGAACGTCTGAGACTCTCCCTCGCTTTGCACTGAAACTTCACTGAGTTTCATGACGTAACTTAATGTTATAGCCTCTGCATTCTTCAGCCAGTGCTGCTGCTCAGATCTTGCTCAAACTGCCTGTCACTGTTGCCAACCTCATGTTCATCTCAACAACCCTAATGAGGAATCGGGAAGTCGGGTTCAGGAAAGGAAGGGGCAGAGGACTTACCTTGATCTAATACCTTGCTTATTGGAGCTTCTGAGGTGACCTTCAAAAATCAGACACAGCAGTCCCCAGCGGGCCCTGAACGAGCACTGTGGAGAATGTGTGCAAGGGCTAATGAAGGTGGGCATGGGAGAGTGGACTGGGCACAGAGGGGGCTGGCAGGTTCATGTGGGTGTCTTGGTGGGTGCTAATGTGCGTGTGGATGCAGCGTTGCTGATCCCTGGTTAAGACAGGTAGTGGGTGCTCATCACTTGCAGCACGGGTGAAGTAGAGCAGAAAAGGCCATATTTTTTTTGCCAGACAGCAGGGAAAGGGGAACCCTACACCCCTGCCTCCTGCATCAAGTGTAAGAGCAGCAGACATGCCTGAGATGAAAAAGTGCTAATGAATGTGACTTTCGCCACCCTCTTCTCCTCCATATAAAACACTAGCATATAATTAGAATGTCTCGAGAGCAAATTACGTTATCTGTAAAAGAATATACATAATTTCTGACCAACAGAACTGGTTCTGCACATATATAGCACAATATTTTATACATTTCTGGAAAACCAAATGACACCAGTAGAGCTGTTTCTTTCTTCTCTAAACCTAATACTGTATGTTAATTCTAAAAGGCTCAAGTATTGACCAAGCTTTATGCATCTATTAAGATATCAAAGGTGAGTCTTTAGAAATCCATTTGTTTGCTCTTAGCATTCTTGTTGCCTTTAGCAGATTAAAAACCAGCTTCCTCGCATTCTTACCTCTAATGTCCTCCACATAACAAAACAGGAAGTCAAATGGATCTAAAAGTACATTCATTTCTGTTATATGTAGGATATTACAAGTATCCCTTGCTTCCCTTTTATATCTCTCTGTGTGTAATGCATGTAAAGCAATCACTGTCTGCAACGCCAAAGTACAGCAATGGGAAATGCGTGTGGTCCCATCATATGCCAACCTATTTATGGGACAACTCAGGGAAATTATTGGCAAAACTACCTACAGAAGCGGCATATGGTGACGCTGTATAGATGACATCTCTGTCACCTGGACTACAGAAGGTGTAGCTTGGAGAATTTTACTTAGTTTATCAGTGCTATGCACCCGACAGAAAGGTTTAACAGGAACACCATGACTGAATGCCCCATATTGTCCTTTCTAGATATCCTTTTACCCATTGAAAACTATCAAATTGTCACAGACTCACATTACAAACCTAGAGAGTCTCACTGGTCCCTTCAGCACAAATCATGTCATCTAAACCATATAATGAACATTTGATAATATTTTACTCTTAGGATTTGTAATAATGAAGAAAACTTCTCAAGAGGATGCAACAAATTTAAAATAATATCTTTCACAATGTGGATATACTAGTCTACAATATTAATCAAGCATCAGTAATATCTAGGGATATCCTCCTTTATGAAGAAAAAGCTAACTCTGAAAGGAAATCACATTCCACAAGATTACCATCCTACTGCCCCTATCCACCAGCAGATAATGATAGTTATCCTATTATATCTTATTGGGCTCATTTAACAGAAGCCATTAATTCTCCACCTTCTTCTCTTTTCACATTCAGAAAACCAACCAGACTGCATAAATTGTAAGTTAAAGCACCACTTAAACAAGATATTTGCAATCCAGGGTCACACCTGTATAAATCAGTGCATTGCATTAACTTCCAAGAAATTATTTCTTTTATGAGCACGATATTAACAAAAGTTATTGTATTAGAGAATCAGTAAAATGCACTCCCACTAATTCCATCCTTAATGGAATGCTAAAAATTTGGCTCTCATACATGTAGCAGAAGCTACAATGGACTGAAGAACAAGATTCCATAACCACAGACATGCAATACTTACCAAAACATCAGCGACAACAACCAACAACAACAACATAAAGCAGACTGTTTCAAGAAATTTTAACTCATCTGCACATAAACTGTGAGATGTATAATTGCTTCCAACTGAACAAACAAGGGATGCTGACATGCTTGACAGAAAAAGATTTCTTGATCTACAAACTTGGAACCCTTGCTCCATATGGTCTTAATGGAGGGCAATTCATAAACTTTATAGAAGTCATTTCTCCATTTTTTCCTTTAGGAATGTTTATATCCTAGCATTTCAAACTGGTACCCTTGGTATCCATTTAACTCCACAGCTACTAATGAGGAGAAAAGCCAAAGCATTTAGCTCTAATTATATTTTGAAATTACTCTATTGTTAGTCTCTCTCTCTCTCTGCTCTCCCCCTCTCTCACACATATATATTATGTATGTGAGAAGATGAACACCACATATAGAACCCACTTGCCTTGACAATTCCATAACTTCAGTGTTTAGAATATGACATATGAATTCTTCATGGAGTCAGACCTTGACTTGCCAGAAATTTAGGATATGTACTAAATTCAGTTATGGCATGATTCCAATACTTACTTTCCAATTATGTTTCTGTACATCATTGGCTAATTCCTTTGCTAAATAACTGCTCCAAACCTTGCAATAGGCAATACCTGTTTCAGATTAATAGGCATTGGTAGAGTTAGGAGAACATGTGCCTTAATTATTTTCTTCAGATTTTTTTACAGTTCTTAGAGCTAATCCAGTGTGGAACCCAATCCCATTATGTTCAGCAGGACTAGGGTAAAACTTTTTAGCCTTTGGTTGTCAATGATTTCTCTCCTAGTTTCATATTTTTCAGATTCCTAAGCCACAAGAGGGGGTAGCTCTTTGCATTATCAAAGGGAGACATTTCCACCATTTATCTAAGGATGCCTAGAATGCAGCTCCCGCTATGTTTGTATGAGCTATGCATTCCGATCTTATTTGCACAAATATCATACATGCTACATTTGAGGTCTATTTATTTTTGACCTCAATTAAAGGTCCTGAGGTTCTCTGAAGAACTGCTAACACTTACAGGGCTCTGCCCAGGGAATGAAATTGTCCTTTAAGGCCCTGCTCCCTGACCCATTATCAAGATGGATCAGATTGGCAGGTAGCAGATGCAGAGCCTTTTGAGTGGTGACCCCTATACTTTTTCCAATACATTTTCTCTCGCCTTATCTGATTCTAGGCATATATTTAAAATGCTTCTGTTTTGTTCAGCCTTTTCTTGGTAAGTTATGTTTGCTGCTGGTTGTTCACTGCTGCTGTTTCTTTCTGATTTTTGGATTGTTTTAATTGTATCTAAATCAATTTTGTTCTCATTAAAAACTTCTGCAAGTCATCTCAGGGGATTTTTGGCAGTGAAAATCAGATTTTTGAACTATCAAATTAACTAAATAACTACATTTCCCAGCCTATGAAGGTACTTTGGTTGAATTAGGCTTATAAGTTTTCAAGCATGTGTAATGAACTTCGCTACAAAGACAAAATGTCTCTGTTCTGGATGTGTTAAGTATCAAGCATTCTCTAACTATAAAACTCTTAGCCCTCTTTAAATTCTAGGCAATGTATTAGAAATTGTATTAGGGTAGATCTGTCTATTAAAAGATTCATTTTCCTGTTAAACTGTTCTATCATCATATCATCTAATTGAAATTCTCAGAAGTAATCGTGGCCTTCTGTAAATTAGCCTTCTGATTACTATTAGCAACTCAGTTTATAAATTTTTCTACCCTTCTCAGAAGTAAAGTACAACCATCTCTTTCTTTATTGCCAAATAATAGCTTTTTAAAATCACTGAATAAAAAAATGCTGAGAAAAATAGGCTTTCCTGATCATATATTTATTATGCACTTGACACATTTTTAAAGCAAATGTGCTTCTTATATGTACAATATATCAGTATTTTCTCTAGTCAAGATTTTCAGTGATTATAGGTGCAATCAGACTGCAATAGCCTTAAGCCCCAAATTTCCCATTCTCCTGCCTTGCATTTTCACTAAATGAGGTTTTTCACCTGACTGGCTGGCTTCAGCTAAGTTTATATTCTGGCCATTCTCATCTCCACCCCTTCCTGACCCCTTTGCACTGCTCCAAGGTTGCTTTCACAAGCCTAACCCTAACCTTGCAAGGGGGTTGTGGGAGGAGAGTCAGAGTTCCCTTTGCCAGCTCTGAGGTCATCAGAGGTCATCTGATCACAGTCCCTGCATCCTGTCTAGGGGCCAGAGAGTTACAGAATTACTGAGGGCAAAAACCAATGCTGCAGAAGACTCAAAGCCCCATCAGGGAGGGTGTTCAAGTTAGGCTGGACATGCACATGGTAGACATGCCATGAGCAGAGCCGGCTGGAGCTGGGGGTCAGACTAGATGGCACAGGAGAGCCCTTCTGACTTGCTCTGTTTCTCCTGGCCCCTGTGTGCTGTCCATTCTGCTCCAGAGGGTTCCTCAGTGCTCCAGGCCAGATTCTGAAGGTAGAGAGGGGGCAAGATGGCGGAAGAGGAACCCCACTTCTGTTGCAGGAGAGGAAACTTGGATACATGCCAGAGTCCTTTAATAGCCAATGCCTTGTAATATCTCCAAAATTTCCCAGTCTGCATTCATGCCATCTCTGCAAAAAGAAAAACAAACAAACAAGGGTGGGTTTGCAACAAATGTACAGTAAAAGAAAAATACATTGCAAACATCTAGTTTTGGTAGAATCGTTTGGCTTCTTCATTGAATTTTTAAAACTGGCTCTTTCAAACAAATTTAAACACCCAGTTTAAACTGATGAATAATGCTCATCTATGCTCTTAAACTGTAATTTTAACTGCTGCTGCTTTCTATTGCTGGCTTTGGAATTATTGGAATGTGATTATTATTGTGAATTGTGTATATGACTGTAAATCTCTTTTATGATTATAATTTTTTAATGTTGTTTCTACCTTGAATTTAGCCCTGAAAGGCACTACAAAAGTATGCATCTTATCTTCATCACACCTTCTTTTGTTAACTGCCCAGACAACCTCAGCTATTGGGTGGTATAAAAATGAAACAAACAAACAAATATTGCAAGTATATGCAAAGTGTTCTTTTCCTCAGTTGGAAGTGTCTAGGAACTGGGAAGACTTTGAATTTACAGATACCAAAGCATCCTCAAGTCACAACCCTTTCTATTTGTCCTTTTTCTTTCTCTTCTAAAATGGGCACTCAGATGTTGAGAAGGTGAGTCTGGGGTTATTTCCATAAGGGTTGGAACTCCCATTTCTAGGACAGAGCTCTCTGTCTGCCCTTGGAAGAGGTAATCCAAAATTGCCCATGGCCCCAAGGCACCTTCCAAGGGAGCACAAGATTTCAGCCTTAAGTAGCTCTCTGTTCAAGATGAATGGACACCTCTGAACTTTCTGTTTGTGAAGGGGCAGAGGATCAGAGCTGCCCTTCCTTCCTTCAAATACCATCTCTGATCTGGGAGCAGGGGATCCAAAATATCCTATGGCTCCCACAGATGCTTTCTGGGGGGCCACAGGATTTTACCTTCTATTTCTTTAATATAATTTACAAATATAATAAGATAAAAGATGGGTAAGATCTTTAAAGTATCTTTTCAAGAGTCTCACGTCCTGAAAATGTTAAAAATGATCTCTTAATGAAATATTGTGAAACTTAATTGTAAGATACCTTGGTAATTTAGGGGGGTTTGCCTATTTGAAGGAACCCTAAAAACGCATTTGTTTCAATATATTGTATCTGCCAGTCCTATCAACATTTCCTGTAAATATATTTATTTATCTATCACATTTTATACTGCTCATTGGTCAAAGCTATTATAGTGGTCAATTTTTTCCCATCTTCTCTGTCATTCCAAGTTTTTTATATGATTTATCCTACCTTTCATTTCCCAATGCTCATCAATAAATTCTCTCCCTGAATCTTAATGAATCTTTTCATAATCAATAGAGAGTCTTCTTGCTTTTCTCATTTCCTATGGAATGTTCCCATATGCTGCTTAATATCCTCCTCTTTGAGATGTTTAATTTCAGTCTCATTATGAGTCACTCTCATATCAGTCATTAGAATCATCTCTTCAAACTTGCCTCCTCCCATCTGCTCCAACTGCTTTTTTTCTTCCCCCTGGAAGAGTGACATCCAGTGAGGCTGCCCAGAGCCCTCCAAACTCTGAGGGTTATGGGCATGGTGGGAGGATGCTGGAGATGAAGGTTGTTTCTGTGTTCTTCCTGCCATGCAAAACATTTAGATAGCCCGTATTAATTGTCTGCATGCTCAGCCTCAGAGTGGATGGAAAGGAGTGTGAGGTGCCACCAGCATACCTTGTATGTCTGCAGAGCCTCTCTCTTCTTTTTCCCACTCCCCTAAAGACCATCTCCGAGGTTGCCCCTGCAGTTCTTGCTGCACTGGCTGTAAGGGTGCAGGGAGGGCACCAGGAGTTCAAAATCACAGCTCCACCTTGGAGGAAGTGTCCAAGTTCAAAGTTGGGACTCCAACCCATCCCATAGCTGTCTAGACTCTGACCAGCAGCTACATGATTGCACTGTGTGCCTGTTACACAGAAGGTGCAATTCTGTGCATACTTAGGCAATAAAAATTTCCTTTAACATCCAGCATGTCCCAGCAGCAGGCTAGGGGAAGACATTTTTCCCCTGTCTAACCATGCACAGGGTTGCATGCATAGAAACAAATGGGTGTAGGAGATTTTTAGTTGTCATACTTTGAATATACTTTCCAAATAAATTTGGGTTTTGGAAATTACTTTCCAAAGAGACTTTTTGATGCTGTTTTGGTCCTGTTTTGAGAGGACGAGGAGAGCAACTAGGAGCAGCTAAGGAAGGGCTTTTCCCTATTCTTAGCCAGCATGAATAGTCTGTTTTTAAGATGAGAAAAGTTTGAGGAGTTGGTTCAGTGAGAGCATTTGGAATTCTGCGTCAGTATTGTGGGCACTGTTAGAACATGGCTTGCTCATGGCCCTGGGATGGGGGGGCTTGTTCATTCATAAAATGGCTGCCATTGTGGCTTTATTAGACATAAGGTACTAATTTCATAGAAAGCAAACTGATGAGAATAAGAGAAAAGTCATTTGCCCAGGAACCTAAAGCAGAGGTGAGGTCTGAGCTTGAAAACACAAAACCACTCTTTTGAACCCAAATAAAGATGATGTGGGATGGCAGAGCTTTGCAGTATTACCACATTTCAGGTTTTTCTAAAGAGTCTTAAGAAATAGAATAAAACAAAATTCAGGAGAAGCAGGGAACCTGGCAGGTGTCTATAGGCACAGTGGTGCCCAAGGCAATCATACTGAAGACCTGCGCTCTAGGCAGGACCTGACTGAAGGACAGGCAACTGTGAAGACTGACTGAAACCCTGGGCTGGGTCCACACGCCACAGGATGCCTACTCATCTCTTCATTCCATAGCTGAACCAGCAGTGCAATTGGTTCACAGTCACTTGTAAAACTGGTTCCTGTCCAGTTTATAGCAGGGAAATGTACGGCCTTGGTGCCCATTCAACACGTGGATGATAGGGTAACCCAGTGTGGTGTTGGGATTAGACTTGGGAGATCCTAGACTTGAGTTTCTACCCAGCCATGCAGCTTGCTGGGTAACTTTGGGCCACTCACTCACTCTCAGCTTAACCTACTTCATAGTGTTATGAGGATAAAATGGAGAGGAGGAGGACTACATGAGCCATCTTGCATTCCTTACAAGTGGAAAAAAAGACAGGATATAAGTACAATAACAAGGGGTATGATTGATTCAGTAAACATAATGGAACACTATGAGATTAGTAAGACTGAAGCCTACATTAACACAACACTCATTTTACTCTTTTTGTTGTAAGCATGACTAATTGTGGTATTATAATTGAAATAAAATAGTTCAGTTATTCTATAAGTGGATTAATTTTATACTAATTTGTCTAGTAGAAGGTCCAAGAGACCTACTCAGTCCTTGGAAGGTCTCCTAGAATCTTCCAGTCTTTCCTAGAAGTACAAACCTTCTGGAATGTTCCCAGGAGTACTTCATAGTGACAGTATCCCTGTGCCATTCCTAACAAATGAAGGGACTACCAAAGCAGACCTTGGAACTGTTTCAACAAGATCACTCACAGGGCCAGAGGAGGGTTGCCATATCCCTTTCTTGTGGTTATCGTTGTTGTTGGATGCTCCCATTTGGACGAATGGGGAGGTTTCTTTCCTGGTCCCTATAAACAGCATAAGCAGTGGGGTGGCCATTTTCATCAGGGCCACATAGAGTAGGTGGGGGGTGGGGGAGGTAAAAATCTCCAGTCCTGATCCTGATTCCCACCTCCTTCCCTTTCTATAGCTGCTCTGTCCATTTCTACACAGATTTACCCAACATATGGGAAGCTTTTAGCATCAGGTGCAGTCTGGCCCCTCTGCAACAAGTAAACACGTACAGAAGCATTAAGGGAAATCAGCACTTTAAAAAAGTGTCTGGAAAGGCCCCAGGCCTCCGAAATGACCTTGAGACTTGGAAGCTGCAATCATGAATAAATTAAAGAACCCACAAGCATAAATAGACAGGAAACAAAGATGGGCTGAAGGAAGCCAGAAACATTTAGGGAGTGCTTATGCGGCATCCGGGACAAGACCCGGCTGGCTCCCTTCTGGGCAATACCGCGGGCTTTCGGAAGTGACCGAGATGATGAAACTGATAGGTTTTCAGTTTGTTCCACATTCATGCATACATTTCCAAAAAGGAAACTATTCATTTTATCTGAAACAAAGGTTGGCAATAATAAATCCATTCAGAACCTCCAGCCAGTCAAATAGATGGCAGTCCACGAAAACTTCTTAACTGATTTGTGATAATAAAACTCATCTAGAATGGTTACCCACATTCTTGATGTTCTTGGTGTTGAAAGGAAGCTATGAAATTTGATATATAAATTGACTTTAGATATGTGATTTTCACTGTGGCAGCTACCATATGGGTCAGGCTTTCTGCCACTTCTACTTAGTATAAAAAGGAAGGTTCACAAAATGCTTTCCTAACATGAGGTGATTAATCTGCTGCATCTACTTTCCAATTATGTTACAGAATCGAGAGCCAAGCCCAACGTGTTTCCTTTCCTGATTTTCCCCTGCACAGCCTCCAGGTGGCACTGAAGTACAGCCGAATAGCACAAATGCACAGAAGGAAATGGCAATTACTCTTGCAACGGCAATTAAAATTCTTGTTTTTCCTGCTGGAAAACAAACAAACAAAACAACAACTCACTGAAAGTGATGGTTAGACACAGAAGTGTAACTGGAGGGTCCAACATCATCAGAAGAGCCTGTAAATAATAAATGCCTCCTATAGAAAGGCTGAAAGTATTTTACATTTTTAAAAGGAGCGCCAGTGTGGCACCAACACTTACTGTGGCCATGTCTGTCACCTGCATCATCTTGGCTCTGGCTCCTATGCTGGCAGATGTATCTCTGCTTTCCCTGGCCTGGTACCCTCCAGATGCGTTGGACTACAACTCCCAGCATTCTTCAGCCAGACTGACTTGCGCTCATGCTGGAAGTTGCCGTTGAGAATATCTGGAGGCCATCAGGTTGGAGAAAAATGATGTCTCTGGTTGTAACTGGTGCACAGTTGCCTACAAAGTCTTAGCTCGGATGGATTCTTCCTTGCCCTGGGTTTATGCTCCCATGTATTTATTTATTTAGTCAATTTATTTTCTGCTATACTTGTCCAAAGACTCCAAGCAGATTAAAATATTACATAAAATAACAATATTCCCAAGGGGCATCCAAGGGGACAGCTGTGCGGTACAGTTACCCATCCTCAGGCTGAAATATGAACTCTGTAATTGGCTCCACATCATGAGAGCCAGTGGAGTTAAGTGATTAAATGCCCAACTAGGACTGAAGATACCCAGGTCTGATTCCACACTCAGCCATGTAATTCAGGATCCTGGGCCAGTCACCAGCTCTCAACCGAAGTTAACTCCGACAGTTGCTGGCAGGGTAAAATGGGACACAGGGAGATGACTAAAGAGAATATTAACAGGAGTTAACTTCTGCTAGAAGCCCAAGGGTATGGAGCTGTAAAGATCAGCCTGAAGGAATGATTCTAATTAACTGTCTCTGATCTTGATATTTGGAGAGTGTAATACGTCTCAGTGGTTTTTACATTTTTCAATATGCTTCAGTCTTGATTTCCAAGTTTGTCTTCAATTAACTTTGTGCTTAATTGTATGTTTTGACTACTGAATCAATTACAGGCTGAACATTTATGGTTCCACAAGCAGGTCTGTGGGAACGGGGAAAAGTCCCAAGAGAAGAACGGTATTATTACACTGAAGCTGCCCTGAATTTCAGAACCTCTCTTTCATTTGGCATGGCTTGGCCAGTAACAATGAATGCTAATTAATGGACAATCAAGGCTCCTTAGGGATGTGACAGCTACCTGCCTCTGGAGAACCTGAAACATGTTTGGACCTTGATCTGCTAGGTGGGAGCAGTGGTGGTGATGGGAATTGTTTTAGAATGTGACCAGGGAAAGGGAAACAGTTTGAGTTTTTGAAGTGTGCATGTGTGTGTACTGGTGGGAGAATACCATGTGTGTTCTTTTGTTTGAGGGGAACTAATTCTGCCGTAAGAATAGCACTGTATTTCCAGGTACCTGCTTTCTCTTTGTTCCCATCCTACTTGATCGACCTGTAGATAAGCAGATTTTAAAAGAAGCAAATAGCTCCACTAGTGCCTCCTTGAATAGAAAGGGTCTGGTTCTAAGTCTTCCTACTGCATCAGATTGGCAGGACATCAAAAACTAAGGATGCAATCATATGCCTATTGAGACAGAAACTCCCCACTCCCAACTCACAGCCTATGGCTGGGAAATGCTGAAAGTTATAGGACTTTTGTGTATCTAGATAGGATTGCACCCTTAAAAACAGTTCCACATGCTTTCTGGCCCAATTGCAGTGGTGCTCATAAGTAATTGATCACAGTCAGTTACAGGTTCTGCACAGTTATATTTTTTAGACTATGTTAAAATTACTCACATTTGGAAATGTGGTGTTCCAATGGTTATTACTACACCTTTACTAAAAGGAGATCAGGAGGCACTTGAGGAAGATCCCTGCCTTCCATCTGGACAGGAGAACAGCTGGACTGGAGAGCTTTCCATCTGAGGCAGCCTGCCTGTGTACATCACTTGCTGAGGAGCTTGGGCGGACGGGATTCTTCCCCATCTTGCTTGAGGGATCCTGTGGGCAGCTGTTTTGCCTTTGGTGTGAACCAGCATGGCTGTTCCTATGTAAGATCCAAGTATCTCCAAATGGAATCTGGAAGATGGGATGGAGAACAGCAATGGGGACAAGCAGTTGACATAGAACCATTTCTTGACTTCTTTTTGTGCAATGCTAGCTGCAGAGACAGGAATGCCAGCAACATCCCTGTCTTTGTTTTAAAGTTATTAGCAATAGCCCATGTTTCATACCATCAGGTAGCATCTCTTGCTGATTGCCAGGATGAAGTCAGCACAAGACAGAGGTGTTATAGTCAGTTTTGGCAGGTGTGTAAGGAAAGCCAGCAATGATGCACCCTTAATGTGTTAAGAGTATTTCTCACCTGCTTCCACCATGTTGCAATGAAGGCTCTTCATAATCTCGGTTAATGTCAAATGATGGTTCAGCTGGCTTCTGCTCAGCCATTGGCTTTACTTTTACGGATCCCAGGCAAGTTGTGGTGATAAAGGGTGATGTGTGCCAAGCAGAATCAGCTTTGTGATGGTATTAAGCTTGCAGCTAAAGAAGCTTCTTTAGAGAAGAGAGGGAGAATAAGTGGACTTTGCAACTGCTTTTCAGTTCATGTTCTCACACAGCCCTTCTCTCCATGCAACATGTGCTGAATTGCAGGGCACAATTCAGGGGCCACGACTGTTGGGAGACAAGACTTCCACGATCAGATCTCCAAGAGCAAATTTTGTCTGGAGCACCTTTTGCTTCTGATGCACCACTGTGTTGCTATTTTTTCCCAGTGCAATTGCTGCTCTGTAGGCACACACTGATGAATGTGTCTGCAGGATTTATAATGCGATCAGGTGCCAGACACCCATGCATATTGCGGCAATTATGGGAGACACAGGAGCAATTTGAAAGGTCACATGTGTCGTATGATTTGTGTTTCTGGTGTGAGTGCAGGGCCTGAGCCACAGTGTAGTGCTGCAGTTGCAGGAGAACTTGGGGATTATGCTTCCATTTCAGTCTCTGTGCTGGAATACAGATTTTGAAATAAATTGTGTGGTTACTGAAAGCTGTGTAGGGAGGGGCAATCTGAAAAACATTTTTAAAAATCTGCAGATTTCCTGCCCAAATCACATCAAAACCCATGTGAGGACAGAGTAAGGAGGAGAAAGCTGTGCGACAGGGAGAAGGTGGGGGGATGTGTTGCAAGTGAGGCTCCATAACCTTAACACTACTCTCTCCAGCAAGAATTACAGTACTACTGGACTGGAACATATATTGCACTTCTAGCCTGCCTGCCTGCCTGCCTGCCTGCCTGCCTGCCTGCCTGGGTAAGAGCGTGGGACTGGGACTCAGATGGCCTGGGTTCTAGTCCCCGCTCAGCCATGGAGCCAACTGGGTGACTTTGGGCCAGTCACAGACTCTCAGCCCAACCTACCTCACAGGTGGTTGTTGTGGGGAGAAGATGGAGGAGGAGAATGATGTAAGCTACCTTGAGCCCTTTGTAGGAAAAAGGCAGGATATAAATTGAATAAATAAATAAGCAAAATGTATGTGCAGAATCTAAGGTGGCTTACGCAGCTCCATTCTATGCTTGGTTGAGTGGAAAGGCTGTGCCTGGCCCAGAATCACCCAGTGAGCTTCATGATATCCCCTGCCCGCATTCCAGCACTCCGACCACCACACCTCACTGGCTTGGGAATGCATGGAAACTGCAATTACTGAAAAAATGCCATAAATTGAGTTTTGCCGGGGGGGGGGGGACAGAACACTGAGAGAGCACTAGCACCAAGGCAATGGTTGGGCAGTGTTGCTTTGTGTATTCCATGTGTGAATCAGAGTTTACCTCTCTCCTGGACCACTGTAATGCGCTCTATGTGGGGCTGCCTTTGAAAATGGTCCGGAAATCTCAGTTGATTCAAAACAGGGCAGTGTGGCTGTTGATGGGGACTGACCCATGAGATCACATTACACCAGTCCTTTTTCAGCTGCACTGGCTCCCATGTAAGTCCAGGCCTGATTCAAAGTGCTGGCATTAATATTTAAGCCCTAAATGGCTTGGGGCCAGGTAATCTGAAGGAAGTCTCTTCCTGTATATACCTAACCAGACCTGAAGATCATTTTCTAGAGTCCTTCTTAAGGATCGTCCTCCATTTGAGATAAGGAGGGTGGCAACCAGAAGAAGGGACTTCTTAGTTGTGGTACCCCATTTATGGATTCAGAAGAGGTATGCCTACCCTTTTTTTACTTTCTGGCATCAGGTGAAAACCTTTTTATTTTCCAGGCATTTCAGTAGTTAAAATTTTAATTTTAATATTGCATTTTATATTGGTGCTGTGCTTGCGTTTCAGTTTAACTATGGCAGCAGTGAGCTTGTTGTTACATTGCTGTGTTAGTGATAATTTGTTTGGTTTTATTATTTTTTTGTGATATGTGTCTGTTTTTATACTTCCTTGATTTTTTAGCTGCTCAGACACCCTCCAGGCTATTGGGTGGCAGAAAAATGAAATAAATAAAAATAGGATAAAATATTAGTGTAGATTGGCTCCATAAATTTCTCCCCCTCCTACTTTAAAGCAGCTGTGCTGAAGATGAGTTCTTATTTTTATCTTTTACCCTTTTTATATTTAAAACATGTAATAAGTGGCAAAACCAGTTTTGATCAGAGCTGTGTCGTTGTGAGTGATTTCTTTTTAACTTTTTCCCATCCCCATGTTCCTGATTGCAGCCACTGCTCGGCCCTCCTCCTGTTTGCTTTGCTGGGAGAAAGAAGTCAGGTACCCATATCATGCTTGCCATTTTTCTTCCGGATAGATCAGTGAGAATGGGAAGGATGGAAAAACAGTGCAAGTGGCAACAATTAAATGTACCTTCTCCAGCTCTGTAGCTCCGACAACAACCAGACCTTCCTTACCTGTAACTGCTGTAAAGAAAAGTACATTTTTAAAAAAATTGGGACATCTGGTTATGGATTTCCTTCACCAAGTCTACTTTGCACCTTAGAAGCTGCCTCCCCCTATGTGTCTAGCTACAACTGTAAAAGTCCCCCAACCATGCCTTCTTAATAACTTTGAATATCAGTTCAGAAAGCAAAGATATTCTAGGTGGCTTTCCTTCCCATTTGGGGAACTCCAACCTGCTACAGCCTTGCTGCATTCCATTCTTACTGGACGTGTTCAGAAGCATGGCAGAACTTTAAATGGTGGGTGCCTTTAGGTCTAACAGCAAAGTCAGCAAAAGGTGGGGAAATGTCAGTGGATTTTGTTCACTATTATTCACTGTGTTGTGTTTTGTCACCTGTCTAGAACCCCCCAATAGGATTTCCGTCTAAATAGAAAAATCAGATGAATGTAAATAGCTCTTTTCAGCCCTTCTAGGAAAAGGAAGTTGAGACATCCAACTGCAAGTTGGAAGAACTAGTATGAAAAGCTAAAGAGTCTTTAAACTGTTCCTGAGCCCCAAGCGTGAATATTGTATCTGCATTCATTAGTTTGGCCAGTTCTGCCCCAGATGCATTTATTGTGAGTGGGGGACTCACTTGAAGGGAGCACAAATTGCATTTGGTTTTTGTGTCTTCTTTGCCTTACTCTGCTCATTTTTTCCATTGCTGCTCTTCAAAGCTGTGCTCTTCAAACCATACCCTTTCCCCCCTGGGCAAACTAATTAGTTGCTTTCAATGTATAGCATTTTCAATTTGTGCAAGCTTTCTAGTTACTTATCCAAGTTGCTTGCTTTACATCATGTTCATTATTGCACTTCAGTAATACTTAATGAGCTAGGCTTCTCAACCCGTCAGGCAGGAAGACTCTTCCATTTTCAGCCAGATCTGGTGCTCTGTAGTGTGCGAAGTTGCTGAGCCAGGAGGGCAGGAAGATACCATGTTGCTTTCCTCAGGGATACTGCACAGTTGAGGAAATGGATGTGCTGTAGCTCAGGGGAAATGCACCTGCCTTGTGCTCTAAAGCCGCTCGCTTTGCTCCTCAGCATCTCCAGGCAGGGCCAGGAAAGATTTCTGTTCAGTCTGAAAGCCTGGAAAGCTCCTGATATGCACTGTATCAGGCGCCCACCCCTTTTGGCATAAGCATGCCTTTGAAAGCAGGTGTCATCTTTTCTTACTATATATTTGTAGAGTGGCAGTGCAGCCATTGCAACCCAGCTGTGAGCCCCACCTGGAGATCAAAAGGGTGTAATACTGAGCCTGATTGACGGATGACTGTTTCCCATATCCCTGAAGAGACCCCTGCCCTCATTATTCAACTAAGCCCAAGCTTGAGCTTCTTCCAGAAAGGTCAGAGTGCTCCCCTATTTTGGCCCATGTGATGATAGAAGGGGAAGGAAAAGATGGGGCAAGGACAATAACGTCTGGCTGGGAGAAGGCTCAATTCATTGCTTGCATGTAGTATCTATTGGATTTATTCCATATCACAGCACCTCCCAGTGAGGCCGGGTTTTACACCGTATTCTGGGACTCCATCTACTCCAGGATGGCCGTGGAGGAGTGCAGCCCAGGGGAGTCATCATGCAGCTGGGCTCGGAGAATGCGCTGACTGACATTTCGGTCAGTCCGTTGTGGGGTTTTCTTGTGCTGAAACTGAAGGCTGTGTTTCAACCATTGCCAAATTTATACAATCTGTCAGTTTCAATCTATCTGGAGACCTTTTTCGGTTCAGTCACTTCCCATGGGAAAAACAGCAATGTTGAAATGTTTTGGGGAGGAGGAAAAAGAAGGAAGGAAGGAAGGATGAACAAACCAGATAATATACAACAGAACTGCCCTGTGATATCCTGCCCTGCAGCTCTTGCATAGAACCCAAATACAATTTCACGACATTTGTACCTACTGGGACATTCCTTCTTCAGCTTGGAATATTCGTTCATTTTATATTAACTGAACAGGCTATTTCTCACCACCACCACCACTCCACTTTGCTTTTACTTTTCTCCCTTTGGGAGAAATAATGTCCTTTCCTAT
Organism: Varanus komodoensis; assembly: GCF_004798865.1. Classification (NCBI taxonomy): domain Eukaryota; kingdom Metazoa; phylum Chordata; class Lepidosauria; order Squamata; family Varanidae; genus Varanus; species Varanus komodoensis. The sequence goes on from NW_025335889.1 coordinate 4,496,162, forward strand.
GGCTCATTCTAAAAAAAATAGCAATAAGATGTGGCCAAAACCTCCTGATGCGTTCTGTAAATATTTTCAGCAGTGCCTCCCCTTTGGGTGATTTTTACTGCTTCCAGTGCTAATGCTCATTTATGTGTTTGCAGTGCTCTCATGTGCCCTCAAGTTCCCCATCATCTGGCCAAAGTTCATTGTTTGTATTAATCTGCATGATGTACGTTTACAGAGGTCCTGAGACATCATCATGTCAGCCACAATTCAGAGGGATCATCCCTGGACGAATCTAGGAAGAAGTCAGGAACAGTTGCTGGGGGAAAGGATGCAGCTGCCTTATTTGTTGAACTGTACAGAGTCCTACAGAAAGCTTTAGCTATTGGGTGATGCTTATTTGTTTATATTTATTTATAGCCTCCCTTTTGCCTGCAAGGAAAAAAGACAGGTTATATAGTCCTCCTTCTCTTCTCCATTTTACCCATTTTTAACAATCCTGTGAGGGAGTTTAGGCTGAGTGGCAAACCTGGCCCAAAGTTACCAGGTGAGCTTCATGGGAATTAGAACCAATTCCAGGGCTGTAACCACTATACCATAATGGTCTCTGCCATAGAAATGGAATAAATAACTAAAATGCGGAAAGGGGGTTATTTGAAGAATGTATTTGAGCACAGTAGGAAAAGCTGTGCTGCAGTCACTCATTTTGACTTAAGAAAGGAAATTGATGGCTATTTGCTGCAGCTTTAACAAAACTGATAAAAAAAGAATCTCCAGTATCCATATATTACAAATAAATGAACAATATATTTACAATCATCATAAACACTCCAAACCCTATAGATAAATGCAATGTCTTAATTAAAAATTCTGCAATAAGCAACCAGGAAAGAAATGTGTAAAAACTTTTGATATTTTTGGTGGTAGCCATTACTATCAATATTATAAATGTAGTGTATGTGTGTAGGAGTTTGAGAGAAAGAGAGAGAGAGAGAGATTTGCTTACAGTAGCAAATCAGAAAATAGAAGGTGAGGAGAGCATTCAGAAGCCAATATTTCATGACGGTCCAAGTTCTTTGAGGCAGCAGCTCTTGACCAAACTGGCCCGGGGTTGACTGATTGGCTCATTTGGGAGCCTCTGCCTCGTTGGCATTGACATGACAGTTCCCAAAGGCATAGTCAGCAACATCCCCGTCATTGGTTCTTCTAACGTGTCTTTCTCAGAAGATAGCTAAGGAGATCGCCAGTGAAAGATGCCTTCTTATACTATAAATTTCTGATGATTTCACCTCCAGTCTACTGGAAAGTTCCATCCCTTTATGTCTCTGGCTGGAGTTGTCTCTTGCCTATGTCTTCTCCATCAAGTAGTCTTGCATGAACAACTGCTAAGGCATTTGTATCTGAAGACAAGTATCTGAGGATAGATTGCTGTTATGGTATGGCATAGAAATGATTATTAATAACTGATGATGGTGGCGACGATGATGATGATGATGCCTATCTCTGCTGTACTGTAGGAAGAACTGATATCACTAAATCAAAGTTTTGAACGTGTTTCCTGCTAATCTAGCCAGAGAGCATAGACAGAACACAAACTCAACTTCTATAAGCAACAGTAGGAATCCTCCCCAGTTATCTCTGGAGTGACATTTTACCATGCTTTTATCTTTTTCAGTAAGCTCACAGCGGGCATAGGATGCCTAGCAGGGCCCAAGATGGGATGAGCTTAGCATTAACATTCTCACAGTCGGCCATCAGACCATTTTCTGGGGAGGCAATCATTCCTATAGCTTACAAAACTGACAGTTAATGACTTTGCTATTGTGCCCTACTGCATTAATCTGAAGAGTTCCCCGACTAGGGGGACAGAGCAATAAGCAAGCAGTAATATATCTGCGTTGATGCATTAAGGTGACACCAGCTGCCCATTCTTTATTAATGGATTTGAGTTACTGGATCTATTCAATTGGAAAGGCATTTGAGTGATGGAGCATGCCCCATACAGGGTTCAATCAGCCTGGCTCTGCCTGCTGCTTGTCTGCCTCCACACCTAGTTGTGCCTTTAACTTCCTCAAACCAATGTCAGGTTTAACTGAGCTACATCAATGAATACAAGTATTTCCTTGCAGTTAGATCTCCAGTTAATCTCTTCTAGTAGCTACCATCCAACATGTTTCATCTTCTACATGATTAAACTCTATACAGTCCCCAACCTTTTCACATTATTCCGAAGAAGAGTAATTGTCAAGGGTGGGCTGGAATGGTGGGTGGTTGCAGTCAGATCCAGACTGGGATGCTGCATTCCCTTGCTCCAGGTCCTGATACCAGTCCCTGAAGCCCAGGGTCAAAAGAGGCCAAAAAAGCAAACCTAGCAGCAGTGTAAAGATGTAAACAGAGGATAATCCTTTGTGGGGTGGGGAGCTGGGATTATTCAGAGCTGGGATGCCAAAGCTTGAGCCCTGTCTCCTCTGCCCAACTGGCAAGCAGTGCAGAAAAAGCCATGCTGGCTGCCCCTCTGGGGTCACAACTGGGCCTTGGAGAGGCAGGGCGGGGATGAGAGGAGGCTGGGAATGGCAGCTCAGGCCATTCCTATTGGTGCTCCAGCCTCCTCCCTTCCCTCTGCCAGACACTTTATCTAGACGCTGAAGTTGGTGGTCTAGATGAAATGCATGGAGCGGCACCGTGCTGGTGAAGACTGTTGCTCCTTGCCCATGCACCGGAGGCATGGAACGCTCCATGTTTGGAGGCTTATGTGCCTCTGCAGTGGAGGGCGCTGGATTGTGCCCTAACAGACTTAAAACAGCACAGGCTGAACTATCCCTGCCTGTGCCTTATGAAGGCTCTGAAGTGTGGCACAACTGGTGTATGGTAGCAAGTCCGGACATTTTCCTACAGACCCAGACCATGCATGTAAAAGTCTCATGTCCCTTGAGGGTTGTGTGAGCTGGAAAACTTACTTGCATGGTATATTCCTCCTAATAGGAAAGTATCATACCAGTTTACCTGCTGTTGCTTCCCCAAAGAACCCTAAGAATTGTATGATATTTATTCATGCATTCAGCTTGTGGGTTCATCCTATAAAAAAGCACTGAGGGCAATTAATGGAAATACAAAATTAAACACAATAAACCAAATCTAATTAAATGGGATGAAAAGGGAGAACAGCCACTACTGTGCCTGACCCCCTCTGGCCCAGAGGAAGATTGGGTAAGGAAGAAGGCTTCATCCAAGAACCCATCACCTAGAAGCTGTTCTGAGAGCTTCTCGACCAGAGGACATGGCTTGCCAGACTACTCAGAAAGCATCCCTCTGATGCCTCCCTGAGGCAGGTGTCAGCAGCTGCAGAACAGGGCAAGGGATTAGTAGCAGCAGACAGCTCCTCCGAAGAGGGATGGTTAACAGCAAGTCTGTGCTTGCCAGCCCTCAAAAGGCTTCTGCAGGTTGCTGAAGCAGCTGCTCTTCTTGAGTGAGTCCCAGCCAATACCTGCCACAGTGATCTGTCTCGACAGGTCTTGCCTCACCGTGCTCACCTCACTGGACTCATTCCTACTTTACCAGAGGTGATCAGGCTCCTTTGGGTACCACCTGTGCAATTCAGTTCTTCTGCAATCTTTAACTGGCCTAAGCAGGGCAGACACAAACCAAAACATCAAAAACAAGCAAAACTAAGAAGAATTTTTTAATATCCTATGCTATATAAGTAGCTTCAATACACCTACTTCTGGCAATTATGAAGGCAACATTTTATTTATTTCATATCTTGTCTTCCATGATGAAACTTCATGCGATACTCCTAAGTAGTCCTCCATCCCGGTGTTGACCAAACAAGGACCTGTTTAACTTTTGCATCATTCTTGCATTATATGCATAATAAAATCTCAGACAATGGCAGGAATGCTGAGTAAGATTTCTAGTGCTCAGAAGGGCTGAGGATAAGGATTTCCCTCTCCTCATAGTTCCTTGTTCCATTACTAATAAAGTAACAACAAATTCTGCAATATAAATCAGGGTGCAAACCTATGCACGTTTAGGCATCCTAGCTGGCTGGGGAATACTGGAGGTGCTAAGCTGTTTTTCTGTCTAAACACGCATAGGATTGCACCGTTAAAACATAATGACTTGACTTGCAAGGGAGACCTGCAACAAAATATTACAGCAGTAAGTGCTTTGTGTTCCGAATCACAATCGCTTGATTCCATTCCTGCTCCTTCCTGGTTTTCTAACCCCTCCTCTACAATCAGACAGCATTTCATGACCACCCCCATTTAGAATTTTTTTTGAGGTTCACTCCTCTTAAGTTCCCCCCCAAAGCTATTTTATGTTTGTCTAAACTTTGGGGTTCACTTCCCTTGCTAAAGTCTGGTGAAACCAGTCACTTGTTCCTGGATAGTGCAGCTTTTTGGTCTCTCTCTCTCTCTCTCTCTCTCTCTCTCTCTCTCTCTCTCTC
>NW_025335889.1:4500684-4555936 GCF_004798865.1 Varanus komodoensis
AGAGAGAGAGAGAGAGAGAGAGAGAGAGAGAGAGAGAGAGAGAGAGAGCCCTGAATTTCAGAAAGAAAATGACTCTGAGAGTGTAAGAAGAACCCCGATGGATCAGAGCAAGTGTCCACCTAATGCAGCATTCTGTTCCCTCAGTAGCCAACCAATCCCTCATTTATTCAGTTTGCTAATTTTCTGTAAGCTGTCCCTGCATAAACTGCAAAATTTGGGTTGGAACAAAATTGGATTGCCTGAGTGAAATGGTTGCTATTTTGTAAACATTAAAAACCTCTGTACTTTTGCCTCTGACCAAAGCTTTTCCAAATGGTGTTAAATTCAGTGTAATGCATTATTACTACAATTCTATGTAATTCTATGTAATTTGGTTTAATGTATTATTCCCACAGTGGGAAGCCCACTATGCTGTTCATGACTGATGTGGACTCCATTAATATATCATTAAGGTTTATTTTCTGTGTACATAGTTAAGGTGGCATAGAGAACAAAAGAAAAACAGACACTCCTTGGCAGGAATAGTTCCAGTGGGGTTTGCTGACAGCTCTTTAATTAGGGTAATGCTAAACATAAACACACAACACACACATACACACACAAACCAACAATTCAGTCTATATGGACAGAACTTTCCGGCTTCCTGTGCAGTTATACTGAATGCTGTTAACCTAGATTACTGTCAATAAAAGGAGCATCTGTTTTGCACATTGGTCAGAAAAACAAACTAGGCTCACTACTACTACACAAAGAGACAAGATGCTGCATTCAGAAGGCATCTGGGAATTGAAGTCATGTTCCAAAGAACACAGGACAAGTGGCATTTGAGCAATCTTATCTTTGAAAAGTCCAATATGAACTAGCCTGGTCGCACATTTCTGATTAATGTACAGCAGGCATGTCCAAAGTCCGGCCTGGGGGCCAATTGCAGCCCATTTTCAAATTTCGAGCGGCCCGCAGCCTCTTCTCCCCGCCGGCTCAGCCTGTCACTCATCCCCACTGGCCGGCGTTTTTCCCTTCACCGCACAGCGGTTCCCGCAGCTGTCCCCTGCTGCCTCCTGCTCCTTCAAGGCTGGTGGTTGTATTTCACCAGAAGATGGCAGTAGACCTGAGTCAGCACTCTCGCCACGCGACCCCTGTGACACAAGGCTTGTGTGCCCATTTCTAAAATGGCGACTGTAACTAAAAAAAGGAAAGCTGACAGCAAGGGCCGCCGCTTCCAGGACAAGTGGAAATTGGAGTATTTTTTCACTGAAATACAAAACAACTGTGTCTGCCTAATTTGCCAAGAGACTGTGGCTGTTTTCAAGGAATTCAATATCAAGAGGCACTACCAGACGAAACGTGCTAACTACAGCAAGCTAACTGGGAACGAACGCGGTGAAAAATTGAAGGAACTGGAAGCTGCTTTAATGGCACAGCAGCGCTTTTTCACAAGAGCCCGTGAGTCAAATGAAAATGCCACAAAGGCGAGCTACAAGGTGGCAACACTGATTGCCAAGCACTGCAAACCTTTCACTGAGGGTGAATTTATTAAAGACTGCGTGATGAAAAAGGTTGGGGAAAATTTGTCCTGAGAAGAAGCAAGAGTTTGCCAGTGTTTGCCTGGCTCGTTACACTGTGGTACGGAGAATTGAAGACGTTTCATCTGATATTAAGAGACAGTTAGAGGCAAAAGAAGTGGAGTTTGACTTTTTTTCATTAGCCTGCGACGAAAGCACGGATGCATCTGACACCACTCAGTTATTGATTTTTTTGAGAGGAGTGGACAATGACATGAACATGAGTGAAGAGCTACTTGACCTCCAGAGCCTTAAGGACCAAACAAGAGGAACAGATTTATTTGTTTCTGTTTGTTCCGCCGTAGATGACATGGAACTACCATGGAATAAAGTCACTGGGATTATTACGGATGGCGCACCTGCCATGGCTGGCGAGTGAAGTGGATTATCAACCCTAGTCTGTAACAAAGTCAGCGAAGAAGGAGGCAAAGCTATAAAACTCCACTGTATTATTCACTAACAAGTTCTCTGTGCCAAACATCTGAAGTATGATCATGTTATGAAACCGGTGATGAAGGCTTTTAATTATATTCGCTCCAAAGCCCTGTGCCACTGCCAGTTTCAACAGTTTCTACTCGACATCCAGGCTGAATACGGAGATGTTATGTATCACAACAAGGTAAGATGGCTCAGTCGGGGGTCTGCACTGCAGCGCTTCTACTCTCTTAGGGAGGACTTCGGACAATTCTTGGCAAAAAAGGGACAACCAATGCCAGAGCTATTTGATCCTGTTTGGTTGGCTGATTTTGGATTTTTAGTTGACACAACATGACATCTGAATGTGCTGAACACGAGCCTTCAGGGGCAAAATGCAGTGGTAAGCCAACTGTATTCACATATCAAAGCCTTTGGGACCAAGCTGCTACTTTTCCAAAGGCACCTGTCACAAACACAGCCCAATACCACACATTTCCCATCGCTGCAGGAAATAATGACCAGTTTTCCACAGAACAATATGAGTGCTCAAATAAGGAGGTATGAAGCAGACATCTCATCTCTGGCTGAGGAGTTTCAACAGTGCTTTTGGGATTTTGCAGCTATTGAAAAGGAGATCACGCTTTTTTCATCTCCTTTCTCTGTGGACCCTGATGACGCTCCAGACCACCTGCAGCTGGAGCTCATTGAGCTGCAGTGTGATGCCAAGTGTCGCCGTCGGCACCAACAGCTCCCTCTTGTCAACTTTTACCGCCAGCTGCATAAAGACAGGTTCCAAGAGATTCAAACATTTGCTAAGAAAATGCTGAGCTTGTTTGGTTCGACATACTTGTGCGAGAAGACATTCTCGGTTATGAACATTAACAAGAACCGCGTGAGGACGAGACTAAGTGACTTTCACCTGCGTGACATCTTGTGCATCAAAACCACTGTTTTTGAGCCAGACCTGGCCTATATAGTGCAGTCGAGATCTCAGTATCACATTAGTGCAGTAAGTTATTTGTTTAGTCTTTCATAAAATAGTTCATTTGCATTTAATGTTAATGGTTCAAAGAATGTCAGGCTGAATGTTCGGCCCCCACACATTTTCACCTCACCAAATCTGGCCCTTCTTGCAAAAAGTTTGGACACCCCTGACGTACAGACCTTAACAGCTTGGAAATGTATAGATTTCAACTGAGATTGCATTTGAACTCTAAAAGGTGTGAGCTTGCTAAATTCTGATCACTAAACTGAAACAAATTTTTCCCACACCCCAAGAGTTTTAGAGAACATGGAGGTGGGGCTGGCTGAGTGAGTAGTGGCCTGGGAGGAAGGAATGGGCAGAAACATCCTTCTGCAAAGGCAGGGAAGAGCTTAGAACTGAGCCATCCATTAGATAAACAAAACCAAATGGGAAAGGTAATTAGCATGTGAGAACAGTATTGATTCCCTATCATCTCCTAAGGATGCCAAGTTATAAAAGAGCAAAGAGAATGATTACGCTCTTTTCTTATTCAAAAAATGCTTCTCAGCAGAGAACACAAAGACCCTTTTGGGGAATGTGTTTTAATTCGTGCTTCCTTAAACTTCCCCAAAGAAAAATGCTGTTTTTTATTTGAATACCCTAATATCTTCTTTACGCCAGAATGACTGGGACAATTGTCCTACAGAGCCTTCCTCCTGCCCCAGCTCTATTTTGCCCTCTTCACCTCCTGGTTTTTCATTCTTTCTTTAGTCTGATTGCATGCATGGAAGCCAGGTTGCCAAGACCTGCTAACAGGAACAAATATTTTGTTCAACCCTTTATATCTAGGGTGCTTCCAGATGGAGGGTGCCTAGTGCTGCCAGTCAAAAGGCACTGTTCCCTCCTGTCCATAAGAGGTTTCATTCTCTGCTGTGTCGAAAGATGCAAGATGTGGCGGAAAAACACAGGAGGGCTGCAAATGGAAGATGTCTCTGGGCTCCCACTGCTGCTCAGTGAATGAGGCAGGACGATTGTGTCATAAAGCCTTTTCAGGAGTTTCTGCTGCTTTCATGCACAGTCATCTATTTCACAGGCTCTCAAGCTCAGACTGCAAGTAATAGGAGATGCATGAAATGGGCCAACCTGTATTTCTCCTTGCATCTCCTTGGAACATTTATTTAAAGAAGATACATGAGATGAGGTCATTGGGATTTTAGCATATTCTCACTTCTTGCAGTCGTCATCTGATAAAGGGCAACAGACCAGCGGAGCATGAGAAATGAAGGCAGAAATCTCTATTGAATCCAAGTTGGTTGGTTATTATCTACTTATTTATTTGTTTATTATTATAGCTGTGGAGCAGTATCCATACTATGCCACATGTATACACTGCTCCAGAGATTCTAGAGTGGTGAACAGATAAAATAATAAAATAATGTGCTAAAAAGGGTATCATTACCAATGTGGCTGGTTATTCAGGGAAGACTTCCTGAAATAAAGTGTGCTTCATTTCAGATGCCCTGAAAACGGTACTGTGTCACTGCCTGCCTGACCTTCAGAGAGAGGCAGTTCTGTAGGCATGGATTCCCTGCACTGAAGGATCTTCTCTGGGTGTGCTCCAGTTGGCCCATAGGACCACATGCAACAACCCGCAGCGGGCCACCCAATGAGCTTTGGCGTCAGGCATGTTGGTAAGGGAAAGGCATTCTCTCAGCAGCCTGGTTCAAGTCTTTTAGGGCTTTACACACCAGTACCAATCTTAAACCTGGCTTTCCTCAGCTTCAGTCTTGCGTGCTGCAAAGGGGCAGGCCCTGACAATAGCTGGCGAGTTCTGCAGAAGTTCCAGCCTCTGGAACAGTCTTACAGGCAGCCCCACATAGAACACATCGCAGTCATTATTCTGCAAGTATTCTGCAAATTTTTCAGCAAAGCCACTATTCTAATGCAGGGTGTCAATGCTCTTTCAGTCTGCAGGCCAAATTTAGTTTGAGAGAAGCTCTTGATATCCTCGTTCCAGCGGTGGGTGGGTGGGTGGGTGGGTGAGGGCAAATGCAGGCACAGTCAAAGGTGAAGGGAGCAGGGTCAAATAGCAGATATGAGCATAACACTCAACCTAGAAGATGCATGCCAGCCTACAAGAATGGGGGCATACATGTTTAAACTGGGAAACCATAAAATAATTTGTTGTCCAGGGACAGTGGCTGGGGCCAGGGGAAGGGCTGTAGCTCTCTGGGAATCCCTAGAGGGCCAGACTGAGATCCCAGGTGGCAAAATTTGGTCCCTGGGACTGAGGTTTGGCCCCGTTGCTCTAGAGGGAGCTGGCACCTCAGTGGGGCGTTGTATCCAGTCAAGGATTCAGTCGGAACTTTCATGGAGCTATTCAGGGTGATGAACCCCACCCCAAAATAGGTTCAGTACCATGGATAATTCCATGAAAGTTCAGGTTGGCACCGAGAGTGGTGACACCACTCTGTGGGCAGTGGTGCCACCAGCCGCTGCGGCCCTGCTCTCAAAGGTTGTGTGACTCTCATGACAATTATAAAACATGAAGATGAGTTTATGGACACACCTGCTTCCAGAGCCCGTTCAGGACAATTTTGAACTTCCTTTCTCAATGAGTGCACCATTCTCTGGTTCGTTGTGCCAGCTGACCGCACAGTGACCTTTGCAATGCCCAAGGAATGCATAGCAATGAGGAAGTGAATCATGCACAGAGCGAGTAGAACAGGCTGAACGCGATGGCAGAGCTCACCGGGGTCTGTCTAAGGCAAGCCCTTGAGGAAACGCTGAGCGGTTCTGGCCTCTTTTGCGTGGCACATGCTATTCGCACAGCAGCACTGCGCTCCACGGCTTACAAAGCCTGGTGTGCAGAAGGGCCACATGTTCATAATCTCCTGTCACAGATTATGACCCCTTCTTTGCAGTCACTGAGCACCATGCAAGCCAATGCCTGGTCCCCTCTGTTCAGCCACTCAGTTCCCTGGACAGCTGCCTTGTGATTGGAATCAGGAATGGGAAGAGCCAAGACTTCAGCTACCATCATCTAAGTAGTCTGCTGGCAAGTCTGATGGATGCAGATGCCACACCCTTCACTCGCTTTTCTCACCTCTGAGACGGCAAGGGTGGTGGACAGATTTAGCACAGGGGCCTCTTTCTCGTGCTGTAACGCAATCTCCAAAATGCAGCATAAATGAGCTATGCATTGAATGAGTCAGGAGCCTAGGCATGCTTGGGTGTGGATGTGTTTTGGCTGAGGTTGTAACAAGGGCAGGAGGCAGGCAGGGCAGGAGAGATGGTGTGTGGAAATCTGTAATACAGCAGCACAATGAGCTTAGCTGAAGAGGAATTGTGACAAGCATGCTAAAACACAAGATAGTGGAAATAAGGTCATTCTATTTTATCCCAACAACAGCCTTGCCTGGTAGGCTAATTTAAAGGATGATGAGATGCCCAAATTTAGTAATTAGAGGTCATGACCGAACATAGATGTGATCTCATTTATCTGACTGAGATCTAACACTGTCCCTGTGCTTTCAGCAAATGCAGGTATGCATATTTAGAAATCTAGAAACAGAGCCAGTCAGAAGGGGCCTCCTGGGCCATCTGACCCCCGGCTGCAGCTGGCTCTGCTCATGACATGCCCACCATGTGCATGTCAACATACCCTAGCTGAGGTGTGGGATAAAAATATTTCAGAGAAACACATGTTACATGTAGTGCTGTGCAGAAAATTCCTCCCACATTCCTATTCTGATAGAAAAGATTGTGCTTTCCAGAAGACATTCAAAGGAGAAGAAATTTTGGAGACATTCTCATGGGTTGGGTTCAAGGTTTTTGCGCTAAACTTAACTATGAAATGGCTGAAGGATGTGTATAAATGTTCTATCTTTCATTGTACAATTATCTCTGTGTACCTGCATCAGTCATAAGACACCTCTACTATCATCCTTCAGAAATTTTATTCATTTGGAAGATCTGGAAGAAGGTATTAAAATGACAAGTAGAGCTAAGTCAAAATTTCTCAGAAGACATTTTTCTCAGAAATGTCTTGAGGTTATTCCTTTCCTATCTCACTAGAAACAAAATGCCACTTGGCTGAATTATGACGGAATTTCTTTGTAATTTTTCAAGGGGTTTTGTGTACCACCCCCCTGCAATGCTCTGCAACAAGGTATTGTACAAAACACACAGTTGCTGTTATTGTCACTGGTAGTGGCACTAGAAAAACCAAACGAAAAGGGCCTTAGGAAATGGGAAAGAAACTGTGCTGCAACTTTGATTAAGGGTGAGTCCTACCTGTGATAAATTGTTGGAGAATTTTTCCTCCCCCTGGAGAAATTTGGGTGAAGTTGACCATCCAGGTTCTTTTCCCACAAACAGGGTGCAGGTTTCAAGACAGCCTACGTGCAAAGCCCTGGTTATATTTGTATTGGCATTTGCCCCTTGTTTTACTAGAGACTGAGCATCTGTCTTTTGAACTGAGGAAAGGGCACGCAGCCAACAACCTACTAGCACTGATTGCTTTTAAGGTAACCATATTCATTTTTTCAGACACTCCATTTATCAATTTTCTGCTTGCAAATCTGAATAAGGAGAATAAGCCTGAGAATATGTCCACCCCAAATCTATCCAGGGCGTGCAGTCCAAGAGACTGACAAATTATTTTGGCCAGATCCCTGTGTTTCCAGCTAAAAATGGATCTCTGTAAATTTAGAGGGTTTTTGCGTTATGTTTATACTGTGCCTCTTTCCCTGCAGGAAACCCAAGACAGCTTACACAGTCCTCCTCCCCATTATATCCTCACAACAACCTTGTAAGGTAGGTTAGGCTGAGAGTCAGTGATTGGCCCAAAGGCACCCACTGAGTTTCATGTGAGGACTAGAATCTGGATCTCCTGATTCCCAGCCCAGCACTCTAACCTCTGCTCCAAATTGGCTCACTTCTTCCTGAGACTCCCAAATCCCTTCCAACCAATGCACTGGCCTTGTTTGCATGATATGCCTGGACGAATGTGTGTTGCTTAACTTCCAGTGAGCTGTGGTATGTGCTGGGTGCCATATTGAATATGCCACCCCAATAATGGCAAATGGAGGTTTCCCATGTCAAGTGAACCCAGCCATTGTGGGTTATTTGAGAGTTAAACAACTTCAGATAACTCTACAACCAAGCATGCATTATGGAAAAGTTGTTTAGCCCTCAAATAATCCATGGTGGCTGAGTCTGCATGACGTGGCTACCCTGATCACCCTGATTGGTGGCTGCGCATTCAAAACTGAGCCTGGCATGCACTGAAGCTCACCAGAGATTAAACAACCCACAGTGAGCCCACAAAACCATGCAGAACAGGTCAGTGATTGTATCCATCCAAGATGGGGATGTTGAATTTCAGTCTTTTGGATCATATCTGAGGTGCCAGAGATCTGAGACCAGCCCTTCGGGATTCCTCAGCTGGCCCCATTTGCTCCTTCGGATCTCCACCCTTTTCTTGACTCCAGATAGTTTGGTAGTTTCCCAGTTTTTGCACTGATTTTTGTCCCTGTTTTAAAATGTTGAATTTTTTTCCCTAAGGCTTAATTACTGGCACTAAGTGTTGTAATAGGCTCTACGTGGGGCTACCCTTGAAGACGGTCCGGATACTTCAATTGGTCCAAAATAGAGCTGCCAGGTTGCTGATGGGGACGGGACGTTATGTTCACATGACTCCAGCCCTCCGTCAGCTTCACTGGCTTCCCATTGAAGTCTGGGCCCAATTCAAGGTGTTGGTGTTGACCTATAAAGCCCTAAATGGCTTGGGTCCTGGCTACCTGAAGGAGCGCTTACATCCATATACGCCCGCCCGCCCCCTGAGATCTGTGGGAGAGGCCCTTCTCCAGGAACCCTCCGTGAAAGAAATTAGGAGGGTAGGTACTCGGAGGAGGGCTTTCTCAGCAGTGGCGCCCAATCTATGGAATGCGCTCCCCGGAGAGGTCCACCTGGCGCCGTTGTTATTTGTTTTTCGGCGCCAGGCGAAGACCTTTTTATTCAAACGTCATTTTAATTGCTAATATTATTTGCTTAATTCTTCGGCCAGGATGACTTATTTTATAATGTTAATGTGTTTTATATTTTTAGTGTTTTATATTTTAACTGTTGTTTTGTAAGCCGCCCCGAGGCTTTGGCGAATGGGGCGGCACAGAAATTTTTAAATAAATAAATATTTTTGTTCCCACCCCTTCTGCCTTCAGTTGCACCCTGCACTGGATTGCAGCCCCAAATAACTTCTCTGAAATTGAATTCAGCTCCAAATGATTTAGGTGATTTGACACCTAAATGTGAACAAGGGGAACACTGTAAAGGCAATCAAGCAGATCGGACCAGGATGGCTGGGCATATCCTTGTTTTAGGTAAAATAAACCAGCTTTGTGAGGCAGGGGATTGCACATGATGGTTCAGAGGTGGATCAGGACTGTGGTTGCTTGTAGGGAAAACTCTGAATTATCTGCCTGGTTGTCATGTGGCGTGTGTGATGGTTCAGCAGAAGAGTGGCACTGAGGCAGCATGCTTGGCCTCTGTTGCCTTTGATGGGGCGGATCTCCCTGCTACTCTTAGCAGGATTGCACCCAGAGTCTTCACCCACAGCAGCAATGTGCTGAGGTTCATTATCTGCTTATTGCATAGAATTTTTTTGTACTGATGATTAGACACAGATGTTAGAAATGAAATCCTTATTAACTGGAGTCCTGGGTAGTCCTCAGTTTGTCCAAAGGAGAATTCCCAATGTTCACATCAGTGCTTTGTGTCTTTGCAGGATCCTTGAGTGTGGACATTTTATCCCATGAAAACCCCCCCTCCCCCCCCCCAAACCCCCCTATGTCTTCTCACTACTCACAGGGACATTGCTCTCTGTAGGACCATGCTATCATATCTCAGCTGGAAATGGTTGCTTTCTATGGACACATTTTGAAGTCTGTCCTAAGCATAATTTCAGGCCTTGTTCCTTGGTGGATACAACATCGATTTTCTCCAACAACAAAGCTCGGAAAGGGCTTTGCAAGCACACTGACAGTGCACGGAAGCCTAAATCATGGATCCTTCTCATGGCTCTGCCAGGCATTCATCCACTGCTGGTTTGCCAGTGGACTCAGGTGCTCTGTTCAATAGCAAGGTGATGCTGGTGGGTGAAAGAACTGGAAAGGAGAATGGAGCAAAGGGCTATAAGCAGATCCACAGCATGTGCACCTCCATTAAAGTGCCTAACTGATTTGGCTAGGCTAAACCTCAGTGTGGACTCATCCTTCTGTGAGCTCCCCAACCTATCCCTTCAAACAGCCTGCCTTTGGGGTGGGGGTGTGGAACCTGTATAACAAGAGGCATCTTAATCTAATTGTTTTCTGCTTCACTTCCAAATCTGAAGCTTGGAAATTTGCACTTGATCAAACCAATTAGCAATTTAATCTTGTTAAAAGGCATGATAATTACATCATTATCAAATCAAGTGGCAATATGAAGATGTCAGTTTAATCACTGATAATAAACCCTCCTGATAAGGGAGTGAGCTATTCAACCTCTCAGTGACTGCACTCACCTTCCACCCATCCATCCAGACCCTTTCTAATGGGAATGATTTTTTTTCATGTCCGTAAGCAACATGACTTTAAACCAATCTGTTTCACACTGAGAAAAGAAAAGAGGCAATGCTCAGACCTGGGCACTCCTCCTTGCTCAGACTAGTGGGAAAACTGCCCTGGAAGCCCCTGATCCATCCAGATTTTCTTGCTGGTGACAATGCTGGCCGGGATGGTGTAATGGAATAGAAGCTGAATTGGTGCAGGTCAGGCTGGGCTACATGCCACCTGCCAGATGTTGGACTTCCGCTTCCATCAGCTCCTGCCAGCATGGCCAATGGTTAGGGAGAATGAGAGCTGAAATTCAACATGTGTAGCAATCTACCCTTTCTCCAACCTGGACTACAGTTCCCATAATCCCTAGCCATTGGTACAGTGGATGCGCTGCACTAGAAGAATGACAAAGCGATTATTAAGGTACAACCACTAGTGTACTGAACTTTCCCTAAGTCCAAAACTCAGGTTAGTTTTTTTGAGTTATGTCACGACCTTGTAGCAGTGGTGGCGAACCTACGGCACGCGTGCCACAGCGGGCACGCACAGCTCTCTCTGTTGGTGCACGAGCAAAGTTGCCCCAGCAGCCGAGCATCGGATGACAGTGCACACAGGGGCCATGCGCATGCTCAGAAAGGAGTAGTGGTGCCAGGTGATGACTTCACAAGCCATGACACATTAGCTGCAACTCATCCGAGCTTTAGCATGGCCAGTCATTACGTTGCCGATATATATATATTTGCTTGGACTGGCTGTTTTCAGGTTTTATTGCAGTGCTGGCACTTTGCGATAAATAAGTGGGGTTTGGGTTGCAGTTTGGGCACTCGGTCTCTAAAAGGTTCGCCATCACTGGGTTAGGGATAGAAAAATGAGGTGTCCTGGCATGATTTTGATAGTTGGAATGTGTTTAGAACGGGTAGAAATGGTGAGCTGTGCAGAAAAAGCTACTCAAGGAAGGCTTGTTCTAAATCACATTATTTCCATTGTATTTTAGCCCTATATTAGGATTAGGGGTGTGCACCAGGATAGGGTTAGCATTAGAAAAATGAGGTGTCCTGGGATGATTTTGATGGTTAGAAAGTATTCAGAATGGGGAGAAATGTTGAGCTGTGCAGAACAAGCTACTCAAGGAAATCTTTTTCAAAATAAATAAAAAAAAATCATCTTTCAAAGTACCTTTTCTTTACAGGGGACTCCTGTCCACAAAAGCCTATTATGCCACAGTAAATTTGCCCATCTTTAAGGTGCCACAAGGTATTGAGGTTGTTGCACGCAAGAGACCAAGATGTTTCTACTTTCCTTCCACATTTGCTACCTTGTGTTATGTACTGTCAAGTCACCTCCTACTTATGGCAACCCTATGAATGAAAGCCTTTCAAGATATGCTACCAATGACATCCCTTCTGCCACTACTGTTTTGTTTCACCATCCTGAGACTTTTGTAAAGGATGGGATAAAAATGCTCCAAAATAAATAAATAGCTGCTCTAAATTCAAGGCTGTTGCTTCCTTTGTGGAATCAATCCATCTCTTGTTTGGTCCTCCTTTTCTTCTTCTGCCTTATACTTTTCTAGCATGATTGTCTTCTCCAGTGAGTCTTGCCTTCTTACGATGTGTCCAAAATATGACAGCTTTAGTTTTGCCCTTTCTACTTCCAGGGAAATTTTTCCAAGCACTGATGACAAGCAGGATCATGCACTCCCCCAAAGCTGGCTGCATGGATCATGCAAAAGGCAGGTACCTTCCAGAAAGATGACTGCAGACCCAAAGAGCTCCTGATGCACTCAAGAAAGCCAGGGTAAGCTTTAAAGTCATGCCTCACTTTATCCAGATTCAGATATTGCTGCTGATTCAAACCCCGTTTTGCAAGAAAACCCACTTTTATTTCCTGGACCAGCTTTGAGGAAGCAACAGATAAGGGAGGTCTCTGGAATTCCTTTCAATGCTTGGGTAATCAACGCGCCAGCTCTTCCCCTTGCCAGGGACTGGCAGCCCCTAGAATCCCAGGGCGAAAATGGCCTTGTACAATAGCAATTGCTCAGACACACTCCAAGAAGTCATGGTGACTGTGGTCCTTTTAGACAGTTTTGGCCTCTGGATTAAATAATGAGCAGACTGTGAAGAGAAAGGTGGCAGCCTCCACTTGAGCTGAAAAGGCCAGTGCCTTCGTACTATGCTCCCTATTAGACTGCAAATGGAGTGGATCCTGAGGTCTCCTAGTAACGGTATAGCTGCTGAGTTCAGAGCAGGCTTTGGGGAATCCACAGTTTGCAGAAGTACAAAGAAACTAGATCAAACAGCTCTGAAGTCTGAGAGGTGCCCCCTGCCCCCATAAACACCAAGGGCTCTCAGTGGCCACAGAACATGGGCTGACGCCTAGGAGAGCAGAATGGGAAACAGGGTGGGAAGGCAGATGGAATGGAGTATTCTCTGGGAGGGCCTGGCTGGCACAAACACTGGGCAGGAGCACCCCTGTGCTGCACCACTGTGTACCAGGCCCTACTTGCAAAAACAAACAAAATACATTATATTGGAATTCTGGGTTCAGAATAATCAAGGCTCTTCGCGTGCTTTTAGCTCCAGACCTGGATTTGTGATACTGTTTTCTGAAATAGAATATTTGTTATGAAGACTGGGAGACAGGCAGGATTCGTTGAGCTATTTGGTGTGATAGGCATATAGAAGCAACTCTGGATCAACTGGGGAGAGGCATGAAGATCCAGAGAGACGTCCTTGGGCAGAAATGGAAAGTGCTGCACAGACTTCCAGTCAAACTCAGCTTCTCTTGTTTGGTGTAAACTGGTATCATTCCTCCATCCAAATTTCTTCATTCATTCCAAGTATTTCTATGCTGCATTTCCACAAAGGTAATAACATGGATAATACTAGCACAACAACAGCAGCACAACACAGCAGAACAGAAAATGAGCAAGAACTGTTGATAAGACAACAGTCAATAGAATCTGATCAATCTGCTAAAATAATAGAAGCAAAATTCAATGAAAAATTTGGTGATCTGTTTAAAGTATTAACCTGCAGGCACTTCAGTGAAAATAATGCAGATTCCACATGAAATTATCTGAGGAAAAAAGAGACCCCCAGCATCAAAAAATTGCCTAGTATTTGAACTGGGAGCACCCAGGAGAGAGCATATGGAGCATTTTTAGAGCAGAGATAGTCAACCTGGGGTCAACCTGCCAGATGTTTTGAACTACAGCTCCCATCAGATCCAACCAGTGCAGCCAACGACCAGGAAGCCCTGAGAAAGACATTATTCATGAAGATCAGGTAGAATGTCGCCCTGTAATCTCCACAAACCTGATCAAATCCTGGGGAAATCAAAGCTAAATACCCTTTAATCCTATAACCCACCCAGAGAGCTTTTCTGGCTTAAAGGGGTGGGATATAAATCAGACAGACAGACAGACAGACAGCCCAGCAGTCAGCATGGGAGCTAACCATCACATTTGATACATGATGCAGTTCTGGTACAAAGCATAAGGTGAATTCCTACAAGAAAGGTCATGTAAAAATCCAAGCGAATGAATTACATTCTAGTGACGCTGACCTTTACTCAGGCTAAACAGATGCACTCCCATACTGGATTTGAATTTGGAAAAAGGAACTACAGCTAGTTTTTAGTAGCATGCTGCCCTCTGGCAGCCAGTTGGCAAGACAGCATAGATGAGAAATCTAGCTCAGGGAGCACAAAAGGGAAGCACCATACTCTGAAAGATGTTCTAGATGGCCTAAAAAAACTGTGTAAAGAGCCATGATGCGAAGCATGCCATTGCCGTCACCTCAGGATGCCCATAAGCAGCCAGGTTCAGGGGCTTACATGTATCTGCTGCAGTGCTAAACGGGCTGCACCATTAATGAACCACTGGCACGTATCTGTGTGTGCGCGCACACATGCATGTGTGTACGAATTAAAGTGACATTAACAAGTACTGTGCATATAATGTATGTGTGCATGTATGCACTTATACCGTGGTTTTCTATCAAATATTTGAGAGGAATTGTTATACAATTGCCAGCAGGACACCTGCTTCAGATACTATCCATCCTAGAGTTGTCAAAGGACAGGTGCATGGAATTGCCAACATATTTAAAAATTAGCCCTTGTACCAGAGGATTGGGGAATGGCCAATATAACACCAATTTTTAAAAGGAGTTCTGAAAATTGCAGGCCATCTAACTGGGTAAACTGCACGTAGAGGGAGAATCCCTGCTGGCAAAAAATCAGCATGGCTTCCATAATGGGATGTCTTGTGTTTCTAGCCTACTGGAGCTCTTTGAGAGTGTCAGTAAACACATAGAAAGGGGTGATCCACTCTTCATTGTTTCTTGGACTTCCAGAAGTCCTTTAGCAAAGGCTCCTGAGCACACTAAGCAGTCATGGAATAAAAGTGGTGGGGGCAGTCTTCTTATGGATCTCTAACTGGTTAAAGAACAGAAGACAGAGGGTGGGAATAAACGGCAGTTTCTCCCAACGGGCTGTCACCAGTGGAGTCCCACAGGGGTCTGCATTAGGGCCAATGCTTTTCAACCTCTTCATACTCCTGGAATTAGGAGTAAGCAGTGAGGCGGCCAAGTTTGCTGATGACACTAAACTTTTGAGGGTGGTTAAAACCAAAAGGGATTGGAAAGAGCTCTGAAGGGATCCTGCCAAGCTGTGAGAATAGGGCAAATGCAGTTCAGTATAAGCAAGCGCAGAGTAATGCATGTTGGGGCAAAAATCCCAACTTCATGTATACCCTGATGGGATCTGAACGAGCAGTGACTGGGCAGGAAAGGAATCTTGGGGCAGTGCTGGGCAGCACAATGCAAATGTCAGTCCACTGCTCAGCTGTGTGGCGAAGGCAAACTCCGTGCTAGGCACAATTAGGAAAGGAATAGAAAACAGAGCTGCCGAAACCTTACTTCCCTTATACAGAACTTTGGTGTTACTGCACTTGGAATACTGTGTTCCGTTCTGCTTGCCTTACCTGAAAAAAGACATCATTGGGTTGGAAAAAGTACAGAGAAGGGCAACGAATTATCAAGGGACTCAAGCAGCTCCCATATGAGGAGCAACGGCAGCAACTGGGGCTGTTCGGCTTAGAAAAAAGGGGAGTGAGGGGAGACATGATAGAGGTGTTCAAAATAATGCATAGAAAGAGGAGGAGACATTTTTCTCCCTGTCCCATAGCACTTGAACCTGGAGTCATCCCATGACGCTGATTGGTGGGTGGTTTAGGACAGATTACAGGAAGTACTTCTTCACGCAGCGTATAGTAAAACCATGGAATTTGCTGCCGTGGGAAGTGGTGATGGCCACCAATCTTTAAAAAGGATTTGAATGTTTCATGGGGAAGGAGGCTATCAGTGGCTACTGGCCTTGCTGGGTATGTGCTATCTCCTTTCCCTACAGTGGCATACCTGCATACGCCAGTTGTGGAGGAGTTTGGGCAGGAGGAGGCCTCGCATCCACCCTGCTTGAGGGATCTTGTGGGCAGCTGGTCTGTCACCATTGGACCTTTGGTCTGATCCAGCATGACTTTGCTTATATGTCCTTTTTATTCTGAACCAGCACCATCTACATTGGCTGGCAGTGGCAGTCTAGGGTTTCAAGTGGTGGATTTCTGAGTCATGCTTCAGGACACCAGGGCTTAAGCCTGGGACCTTCTGTGTGCAAGGCATTGTGTGCAAAGCACGTGCTCTGCTACTAAGCTATGGACTCCCCCTTGGAGCACATGTGTAATTTTCAAATAATAGATGCACCAAGAAACGCAGGATATTGCCCTGTGCCAGAAATTGCATGCTTTCTTTCTCCATGTTGAAAGCTTTGGAACAGAAGAGTCAAATAGCTTCAGAAAGCAAATGCTTTGCTTTTTAAAGTTTGAAATATTTAACACACATGGCATGCATGATCAAATATAAATATGATCTGTATACTTTTCAGCTCCAAAGTATTTTTCATTGCATTCCTTCAAATATAATGTTTGCTTTTCTTCTTTTATGGTGCTGAAAGTATTTCATTTTGAGTCTATAATATTTTACAGGAGAAGTGTTTTACAATGTCCCAGAGCCTATGAGAATGGGACGGTATATAAATATTAAGATAAATAAATAAGCTATTTAAAAAATGCTGAGCTTTGTTCCCAATGCAGCTTCATGAAAAGCTGTTAGGCTTTGGATGGTCACTACAGGGCCAGAGTTATTGTATAAGTACTTCCTCTGTGAATTATATTAAAGGGAGTTGATCCGATGGAACTGTGGAAATGTCTACGTGATTGTCATACCATCATTTAGCAAGTAAAGATTCAAAGTAGGGAGCAGCAAGAAATGAAGCATATGTGGGCAAAAAATGAGCTATTGTAGGGAGATCAGATGCAACAGAAATAATCAGAACATGTGTAACCTTTATTTAACAAGTGTCCATGGACAGGGTGGGAGGGTAAAGGCCTTCCAGAGGTCTGGGGCTCCAATGCAAAGATTTGGGGCTCCAGCCCTAGTGCACACACCATTAATCACCTCTGCAACCTAGCCATTGAGTCCAGCACTCAGGATGGCTTACTAAAGGAATTTTGACAACCCCTAAGATACTAATCTATCCAAATTTGTGCCCCAACAGTAGGGAAACACAAGCATGGTTCTATCTGGCATGGCAGGTTTACATCTGTTCAGATAGCATCTTCTGCAAACATTTGAAAATGGTTGCAGAAGATGTCGAAAGTTCTCTCTTAAATCCCCCTGACCTCCCACAGAGATTTCAGGACCCCCTGAAGATTTGGAATGACTGTTAAATTGGTAATGAAACATGCTGTTGAACTGGATCTAGCTGTTCAGCATAATGTAAAGCCAGAAAAATAAGAAATCTGGTACTTTCTGAAGTGGATGCTGCTGGTACTCTTCCTTCCAAAGAGATTTGCAAAAAACCATGGTCCTTCTGTAAAGAGAGCAGCACAGATGGCCTCCTCTTCAGGCCGGGAGAGGCTCCTACCTGCAGACAGTGAGAGGTGGTGAATCTCACATGCCCACCGCCACTCCCTGCAAGTGCAAGTGCTGCTAGCAGGATCCCAGGAGCAGCGGCCTAATGGATCCCGCATGTTAATAGGGTCCCCAGAGAGAGAGATCAAGCACCCCTCCCTCCCAGCCTAGGAAGCCCATCACCTTCCCTTGACTGTCACATGGGGGATTCCTGGGCTGGTGGAGGCAGTCAGGGAGGGTTGTGAGGCGATAGTTAGGATTCCGCTTGAGAAATGAACTCATAGTTCTTACTCACAATTCAGATGGGTTAGAAATACTGATTGATCAAATACTCTTTCATTAGAAATCTGAAACAACTGCCTGTATCTACTGCGAAACTTATACCAGATACTTCCATTTTTTACACAGAGATGTAAGTTCAGTAAATGATATATAACTTGGGATCATCAGAGACTTTATTGATTGTAGTCATAATTAAGAGATGTGATATCAGTTGAATATTAATGGATCTGCAGGTGGTTGATGGTATTCTGTCTAACTCAAACTTCCACTGTGTTTTCTTTGGTATTTATTTGTTTATTTATTTATTTATTTATTTATTTAGGGCATTTGTATGCCGTCCCATCGCATATCCTCAGGACGGTTTACATAAAATAAAATAAAATAAAATAAAATAAAATAAAATAAAATAAAATAAAATAAAATAAAATACAGATAAAATCCAAATCCACCCTGGCTGCATATTAAAACCTATAAACTGATATTAAAAATTATTAAAATATCATTGAAATAAAAAGGTATTCGCCTGGCACCAAAAAACAAATAACGACGGCGCCAGGCGGACCACTCTGGGGAGCGCCTTCCATAGGCGGGGCACCACCACAGAGAAGGCCCTCCTCCGGGCACTTTGCCTCCTAATGTCTTTCACGGAGGGTTCCCGGAGGAGGACCTCTGCTGCCGATCTCAGGGGGCGGGAGGGCAAATATGGAAGAAGGTGTTCTTTTAGGTATCCTGGTCCCAAGCCATTTAGGGCTTTATAAGTAATAACTAGCACCTTGAATTGAGCCCAGACTTCGATGGGAAGCCAGTGAAACTGGTAGAGAACTGGGGTTATATGAGAATAATGCCCAGTACCTGTCAGCAACCTGGCTGCACTATTTTGCACCATCTGAAGTATCCAGACTGTCTTCAAGGGCAGCCCCACATAGAGCGCGTTACAGAAATCCAACCGGAAAGTAACCAGTGCATGTGTCACTGTCGCTAGGCAATCATCCTCCAGGTAGGGACGCAGCTGATGGATTAACCGAAGCTGAAGGAAAGTGCTCCTCGCCACTGCTGTCACCTGAGCTTCCAGGGACAGTTCCGGGTCGAGAAGCACTCCCAAGCTGCAGACCCTGTCCTTTAGAGGGAGTGCAACCCCATTCAGGGCAAGGTCCAAGTCACCTACCCAGGAGCTTGAACCACCCACCAACAGGACCTCTGTCTTGTCTGGATTGAGCTTCAGTTTATTGGCCCTCATCCAGCCCATTACCTTGGCCAGGCACCAGTTCAGTGCAGCCACTGCCTCACCTGGAACAGTTGAAAAAGAGAGGTAGAGCTGGGTATCATCAGCATACTGATGATTCCGCAGTCCAAACCTCCTGATGACCTCTCCCAGTGGTTTCATGTAGATGTTGAATAGCAACGGGGACAAAATGGACCACTGCGCTACTCCATGTCATAGCTGCCATGACGCACAACCAAAGTCCCCCAGCACCACTTTCTGGAATAGGCTGTTGAGGTAGGAGCGGAACCATTGCAAAACAGTGCCTCCAACCCCCAATCCCACTAGCCTATCCAGAAGGATACCATGGTCGATGGTATCGAAAGCCACTGAGAGGTCCAGGAGGACCAACAGGGACGCACTCCCCCTGTCTCTCTCCCTGCACAGGTCATCATACAGGGCGACCAAGGCAGATTCAGTACCATACCTGGGTCTGAAGCCGGACTGAAATGGGTCCAGATAATCAGTTTCATCCAAGAGTGCTTGGAGTTGTCCCGCCACCACCCGCTCTAACACCCTGCCCAAGAACGGGATGTTGCCCACCAGTCTATAATTGGCAGCCATCTCTGGATCAAGGGATGCCTTCTTTAGGACTGGCCTGACTACCCCCTCCTTTAGAGGAGCAGGCACCTGGCCCTCCCTCAGAGAGGCGTTAATGACCTCTAGGATCCAGGCACCAATCCCGTGTTTGGCCTTGGTCAGTAGCCACGATGAGCAAGGGTCAAGTAAACAGGTGGTGGGACATACTTGTCCAAGCACCTTGTCCACATCATTAGGCCGCAATAACTGAAATTCATCCAATAATATCTGACCAGACAAAGTCATTGGCACCTCCCCTAGAGTATCAGAATCACTAGTGGAGTCCAGCTCGTGACAAATCTGAGTGATTTTCTCCTTAAAGTGCTGGGCAAAGTCATCACAGTGGGCCGTCGAGGGTGGTACGGGATCCTTCTTAAGGCCAGGCTGTACCAGCCCATGTACCACTCGAAAGAGCTCCGCTGGACGGCACTGTGAGGAGGCAATGGAAGTGGAGAAGAATTTCTTCTTCGCCACCCTCACCGCCACAGCATAGGCTCGATAATGAGCTCGCAAGCGTGCTTGGTGAGACTCATCCCGTGATTTCCTCCAGTGGTATGATGCAGTGGACCTGGTTGGGTTTCCATGTTGGGGGTTAGGGAGTTCTTGGGTATGAGACATTAACGGGCCCCCCATCGCTGAGCAGGTCTATCTAATCCTTGAGGCCTTCTTCACTGCACTTCTCTTCTTCCTTGACTTCAAATAGAAGATGCCTTCAAATTAGTAGATGGTCCTCTGGCAGCCTTCAGTAGAGGACTGTCTACCTGAGCCATCCACTTGGGGCTCATGGCTTCTGAATTCTGCAACCTGTGCAAATTCTGAAAGTATAACTACTTTGCACAACTTTGCTTCTGCAAGTTATGGCAAGGTAGAAAGAGTTGCAAGATAAACTCCTGAAAATCTTTTCCAGCAATCTCCCTGGTCTTGCACAAATTCAGGCTGTTGATCATCTTCTCTGTACTACCATAATGGCCAGAGTTTGTCTGAGAGAGAAAGATAAAGACTCTCATAATGCTGCATCTTAAAACAAAGGATCCGTAATAGTTCCTTTTACAACCAGGACCAAGTGTTGTGCTTTTGCAGCACTTGCACGGAATGATCATAGAATGGTATCACTTTTATATCAATTTAGCTTCCATTATGCTTTCCCCAATAAAATTTGGGGTGGGGGGAAGATTCTGGAGGAAGTTTTTTTCCCTGTTTGCTTGAAAACCCCTAGTTCCTAACAGAGATTCCTGGGCAGATCATAATTCATAAATCAAACATACCCTTGGACTAGATCAACTTGCCCAGCCTAGTGAAAAGCCAGAAAAACCAGAATCCTTGCTAGGATGCTGCTGGTTCTCCTCATTCCAAAGAAATGTACAAAAACCTGCACACACCCAGCTTGGCAAGTGGAATGAGCAAGGAGAACACGAAGAACACCATGAAGCTGACCAGCATTTTCTTCCTCGTTGGTTTCTATACTCTGTGTGTAGAACTGCCTTTGTCCTTCCAGGCAAAAGTTCCACCTCCAGATAAAGGTATATACTAGTGGCAACAGTTCTTAACTTGACCCTGATGTGACTAGAAGCCTTCCTTTGCTAATGTGGTTTGAAGCTCAGAACTGAGCTTCCATCCTTTAAATAGTTGGGTATAATGCTGTTTTCATCCTATGAGTTTTATCTGGTATCTGCTGGGTTTTTTGGTTTTTTTAGTACTTAGATTTACTATGTATTATAACACATATTTAGATTATATTTAACACATTTTGTTTCTAATTGTGTGCCATCCTGCAGGGTTCTAAGTGAAAAAAATAAATTAAGGGAACAATCTAATTACACAAGCATAACTTAAAGAAGAGGATTATACCCAAAATGGTGAAGACTGACTTTCTTTCCCATTGAAGAGCTGCTTCCAGGAAACTGGAGCTGGAAGATTGCAGTTTACATGAAGTGTCAGCTGCAGGGGTGGACTTTCATTACTGCTTTGTTGAAAAGATTTCTGTCTGGAAACCAATACAGTTTCCAGTGTAATCTATAAAACAAGATAAAATACTTTTTTAAAGGGAGCAATTCTATGGTCCCTAGACAATGACTGAGCACTCCGGCCTCAGAGCTGGGAATGGGAGCTCCTTCCCCTTGCAGATGGTGTGGAAAGATCTATACCTGGTCCTCTTCAAAGTCAGAAAGCAACCTCGAAGAAGGGGAAGGGGGTGCATTTGGAGGTGGGGGGCAGGATATGAGTAATCATGATGCCTTTCCAGCTTCTTTTCCACCCCTCCAACCCACTGTAGGTAGAGGGGTATGCAGCGTGTGGGGATGCTGAGGCAAAAATCACCTCCTTTTCCGCTGCTGTGCTGCACAGGATGACCCTAAGCCTCAGAATGTGGGTGCTTAGAGACTCACAGTAGAATCTTACCCTAAATTTATTAATGCATTAAATGCTCTGAAAAATTAAAATGATCTTTCCCTACTGCCAAAAAGATAATGCAAGCTCTTCTCTGAGGGAAGAATTCCACAAACAGGGTGTAACCACAGAGAAGGATATCTCTCCTTACTCCCCTTGCCCTGAAAGATGGGAAATCTGAAAGAAGAAAATGCATGCAATACATGGGCATTTTGATATGGGGGCAAGCACCCCTTACAGATCCTAAGCCATTTAGGGCTTTTGAATATTGCCAAGACTATTCTGAAACCAGCATGTCTAATTGCTCCAGTGCTATTTTGGGTGTCCTTCAAACTCTTCCTTTATATTTATTCAGTGCAACCGGGAGTTTGTCCACGTGCATCTGCTACTTGTTCTGGAGGAAAGGTGGTGGATTATTGCCAGGGAGATGACCAGTGCCCTAACCAGCGCAAGTGCTGCCTCGGCCCCTGCGGCAAAGCCTGCACTCAGCCTGAGAAAGGTACTGTCTGTGTACAGCTCCTCACCTTGTCTGATTGGGTTGTGGCAGAAAGTGTCCCTGGAAAGCCCCATTGCCGTCCCCCCCACGAAAAGCCATAGGATCCTTCCCTGTCTCTCTTCTTGCAGTCATTCACAAGGCAGTGCAAGCAAAACTGGCCTCCAGTCATCTGTATTAGGTGTCAGGGACTAACGAGGAATTATGTCGAAGCTGCCTTGCATCCCACCAGCTCCAGCCAGTATGACCAAATGGTAAGGGATGATGGGAGCTAGAGCCTCAGACACACAGGGGGTTCTGGAAGGCTGCTGTAGGGGGAGAAATCTAGACCCTGAGCCTGAAAACAGCAGCACTGCATTAAGTTCTGCATTAAGTTCTTCCTTCTCCATCCCATCCTCCAAAATTTTCAGTTTAGTCCTTTCTCCATCTTGCAAAAACTAGATCACCCCGCCTGTCTGCCTCTGGTTTCAGTGCTTTTGTTATGTGCCAACTCAGTCCATAATATAATTACTATTCATGTCTTGATTATGGATGAAGTCACTGCTTTGGGATGAATTAATGGTTATTTGTTTTTCGGAGCCAGGCGAAGACCTTTTTATTCAAACGTCCTTTTAACTGTTAATACTATTTATTTATTTTATTCTTCGGCCAGGGAGACTTATTTTATATTGTAAACTTGTTTTATATTTTATTGTATTATATTTTAATTGATATATTTGTGAGCCTCCCCGAGGCTTCGGCGAATGGGGCGGCATAGAAATTTTCTAAATAAAATAAAAATAAAATAAAATTATAGAGAGCTGCATGGATGGACTTCATTGGGTTTACTTGATCCAGCTTTGCCCTCCTGGTAGGCAGTGCAGTGCCACTCTAGATTGCGGTGTTGGGGGGACTGCTCTAATCCATAGGAATTTCTTTTCCTTCATGAGGAGAACCACTAATTAGCACCTAATGTTGGGTTGAATATATACATATGCCAAACCCAGCCCGAATCCCAGCATCTCCCTGCCCTAATGGGTATCACTTTTGGTGCTAGACAACCCCAGGTTCTGGAGAACTTCTGCATTCATGAAAAGGTCATATTGAGGGGGTTCACTCAGTGGCCTGTGACCACGATGACAACCATGGGCCTGTATTAGTACATCATTGGCCTGTCAGATGTGTGGGAGGGAGGCAGAATGGGCGAAGCTGTTTGAGTCTCCTTTGCTCCTCCACTGGGAAGGAGGTGTGCTAGATGATTCAGAGCCAAATTGCCCTATCCCAGCTATTATCCCCTACCTCAGGCTGGTGATAACAGCAGTATTGGAGGATGTGAGTTGGTGGGACTTGTCCCTTGCTAAGGACAGCAGCAACTGGTGCATCTCCACAGTTATGTCTGCCAGGCTCATGCAGACAGCCAAGGTCCACTGTCTCAGCTCTTCCAAAACGTGCTCAACAAGGCTGTTGTGACTCAGTTGTTCTTGCAGTCACTAAACATCACAGTGCAACAGCACTGACCATTCAAGGTGTGTCACATCCTGGAGGTCAAACCCTCCCACAGCCCTCGTGCAGAGGAGGGGGATGCGCCAATGAAGCAGTAGGGCTCCTCAAGACAGTAGCTGAGATTTCTTCTAGGCAGCCACTAGGTGGCAAAAGTCAACAAAGCCTTGTTTCTGCAGCGCAAGCTTCTTGACCACCTCTCTTGGTTACAGTGAAACCTGGTGCCTGCCACCCAGAATATATTCAATGCAGAATGGTGACCTCTGATCTGTGTGAGAAGGATGAGAATTGTCCAGGCCGAGAACGATGCTGTGAAGGTTTATGCGGGAAGGAATGTCGTTTGCCAGAGCAAGGTACCTGATTTGCCATTCATATAGGATGTTTAGCATTCACTTAACTTTATTATCATCCCCAGGTTTTTAAGTTTTCGGTTGGATAAGTTGAACACATCACAATGATGCATGTGCTTAATAAAACAGCCACAGTCATTTAGAAAGCTGGAACCTCCAATTAACTTTCAGATATGCATTTTTGCTATTCTTAGCAGGCAGATGGCCTGCAGACCAGGCAACAGCAGGTCACCAAGGCCTTTGTACATGCACCGGGCATAGCCGATCCAGGGGCTTTGTCCTGCCTGCTAATTGCAGGTGCCAGCTTTACACCACAGTCTTGTTCCTGTCTGTTTCTGCGGAGCTGTCAGAAACATGCACCGTCCTAGTAACTTCAGTAGGCCTGGACTTAGGAATGCACAGAATGTCATCAATCCATTCCATCTGCATATCATGGGTTGTCAGGCACCCATTGATAAAACTAGAATGGGATTAACCCCCCTCCTCCATATCTGAATTTGCTTTTGTTTGCACTTGTACAAATCTGTGCTTCTGAAAATGCTCAGCTCCCATGTATATTTTCATGGTTTAGCTTACGGTGGGAAATGCACATTTTGCACGCTTCCTTTATTCTGTGTATTATTCTCTGACTAAATCTGTGTAAAACTCTGGAAAATAAAAAGTGGTTTGCAAATACTGAGAATGTAGGCAACCTGCGAAAAGCCAGTCTGTTGCAGAATCTGCAGGTTGAATGCAGAGAAATCTGAACTCATTTGAATCTGTTGCAGATTTCTCTAACAACCTTCTGGCTTCGAAGGATGCTTTTGTGTGTGGAAATGATGGACTTTGCCTTTAAGATTTAGAAATATAACTGTTGATGAACACTTTGGCTGTCAATGTATCATCAATATATGGTCACTATTCTTTGCAACAGAAAAACCTAAAAGCTGCCCTCTTGATGCTACAAAATGCACCACTCTGGCAGATTATGAATGCAACAATGATTCTGAATGCAAAGGAACAGCGAAGTGCTGCTTCTCGAAGTGTGCTTTGCGCTGTGTGACTCCAATCTAAGGTATTTGAAGTGGGGTCGGGCAAGCCATTTGCTGTACTCAGCAGTATCTGATGAAATTTCCACAATAATCCGGGTGAATTACAGAAACATAGAATAGTAGAGGCGGAAGGAGCCTGAAGGCCACTGGGCCAACCCCCTGCTACTGCAGGACACTACGTTACACCATCCTGTTTAGAGACCTGTCCAAATGCTTTTTGAAGGTCTCCAGCAAGAGAGAGCCCACAACTTCCCCAGGCAGGAGGTTCCATTGCCATATTGCTCTGACAGTCAGGAAATTCTTCTAGTGTCTAGTTTAAATCTGGTTTCTTTCAAGTCAGTCATTTATTTATTTATTTAAAACATTTCTATGCCGCCCCCATCGCAACAAAGCCTCGGGGCAGCTCACAAAGTTACTCCATGTCTTGTATTCTGGAATGAACCAGTGCTATCATATCTCCCCTTAGTCTTCTCTTTCTGAGGCTGAACATGCGCAGTTCTCCCCATCTTTCCTCATAGGGCTTTGCCTATAGTCCCAGAATCATCCTTGTTGCTGAAGCATTTCCCTAGTTTAGAGTTCCAGGATTAGAATAACCCCAGTGATGGTATATAATCAGTTAATACCTCTGAAAGCTGTTTCGCATTCTGCCAAATCATTTCTGGTCATTATTTTGTAAAGCTGCAATTTTGCCATTCATGAAAGAGGAGGCACTATAGTTCTGACTTTGAACAAATAGTGTAAGGAGACCATGCCTGTGAGGCAGTTTGCAGAAGTCAGCTAGCAACCCAAAATGCATTTTGGGAAGACCGGTTTTCTTTGCTCCTGTTGCCCTAACTGCTTTTTCTTTCTCCAGGATTAGGTCCTCTTCATCCATAAGAGAGGAACAGCTTCAGTGGTACAACACTGTATCTAAGCTGTATCTACAGGACCTAGCTGATCTAAAGAAGAGATTGCCAATTACCAATACATTTGCCTGGGCTACTGCTTTGTCTTCTGTAATTATTCAGTGCGATTGTCTCTTTTTTATCAGTTTATACCAAGCAATGATCTGGCTAACCAGATAAATGAAGTCTGTTGAACAAAGGTGAAGATTTTCTCAGAAACAGCTGGGGTCTGAAGTGACAGAAAAGCATCACAGATAACACAGTACTCGACCAGCTGGGTTTCTGTTAATGGTTCCCAGTGATCTGAGGTGAGGGCTGTAGAAAACAGAAAAACACGTGTTCATCTAGCGTAGGCCCTAGATAGCCAACCCACCTTTCTTTGTTAGTGCAGGTGTGGTCATGTAACCTGAAAACCCATGGCTCAGTCAGGCATCCTAGGACAAGACCATCCTTACCTGTCATGAAATGTTGGAGTCTATGCTGAAATGATCACTCCAGGGGAGAGAAAAGTTCTGATGCCATCCTAGCAATTCCTGAACTACACAATGGTATTTGTTTGAAGTTTTTATAGACAGTTCTATAGCAGAAACTCTCAGAATGGTGTACAATAATTTAAAACAGCACAAAACGTAACAACATATCCACATCATTACACATTCGGGAATAATGGGCAACAATTAAATAAGTAAATAAAATAACAATATGCCACATGATAGACAACTAATCCACAACAAACAATTACCACCTGAGTAAAAACCAATATTAAATCATAACCATCTCTTCAACAATTAAAATAATGGGAGAATTAAAAAGTTTTGATCTGATGCTGAAATGTATTCAGTGTCAGCACCAGGCACACCTCCCTGGTTCCATAGTCAGGTCTCCACCACTGGGAAGACCCTTCCCCTTGTAGACACCTTCCTTACTTCTTTTAAAAATGGCTCACAGAGAAGGACCCCCATAGATAATCTTAGGGTCCAGGTAGGTGTACACAGGAACATAGTACTTAACTCATTGATCACCTGGGTCCCCACTACTCCCCCTTGCTGCGTTGTGTGCTCCTGAAGGAGAACGGCAGGGCTAGATGCTTACAACATGACACCTGTTGAATCATAGGATAGGGGATGGAACTAAAATAAGGCAGTGGCTGGGTTCAGAGAATGCAATAACCCATGCTCGAGGGTTGCGTATGGGTAAAGGGCATTGAACCATGAATTGTGGTTGAAATGTGGGTCTGTATATTGCCTGAATCCTGCCACACTAAGAAAGCATGGCTGCTTAACCACAAACAACTCACAAGAAGAATATATGGTTTGTTGTTTGTTTGCGAACTGTGGGTTTTTCTTAACCCACCATTGTTAGTGCAGGTGGGTTCATGCAACCTGATAAACCATGCTTCAGGAAGTACCCATGGTTTAATGACACCCTTGGAGTGTGGGTTATCATGCTGTGTGAACTCACTCAGTGACTAGGCTCATAGAGCACAATAAGCCATGGAGGATCATCATGCTGTCTGAAGCCAGAAGCATGCTTTTTTAACTACTTTGGCTGGATGCAGCCAACATGACAATACACCACTGGATTATAAATCACCACGGATTATTATGTTGTATGAACCTGGTCAAAATATAGTTCAGGGATTATGTGAGACTTGTTCTACCCTCACATAACCCAAACTTGTCAGGTTTGTACAACGTGATAATCCCTCAAGATCTCAAGATGAGGTTGGAAATGCAGAATGGTGGCTGCACACCTCACATATGCCACAGCCACATCATGGGTTAAGTAAGCCATAGTGTGCTGTCCTGTCATGGGAACTAGCCCAGATAATGGCAAAAGAACAAAGAAAACATTCAGACTAAGTAGCACTGCTAAAGAAGCGGTGCTTCTCTTAGAATGTGGAATTGCATTCTAACAAAGCTTGGTCACATGTTGGGTCTTCCTTAAGAAAATGTTTACAAAGGAGGAAACACACCAACTATGGGAAAAATTAGTCTCCCCCCTCCTCAATTTTCTATTAAGCCAGAAGCAGGCAAAATACACGAACAAGGAATCCATTGGTTGGGGAAACTTCAGTGGCAATATCCATCAGCTGAAGTCTTTCATCCCATCCAGAGACCACAGACAGCTAGTGCCACTGGATGAATTCCCCTTAGCTTCTTGAGTGTGGAAACTGTTAGATCTATCACTTGGAATCCTGATGCTGCTTTTATTCACCCAATGGTGGTGGGGTGATCATGTTCTTGAAGAACTATCAGGGCTACAGGGGCTGGATCCGACCTGGAAATTAATGCAATGTGTCCTTTATTAAAATTTAAACTGGGGCAGTCACATATAATTACTCACCTGGAGTCCTTTGCAAAGCTGAGGGCAACAGCTGTGCTCAGATGATCTGGACAGGCTGCCAAGTGTTTTCATGGCACCCCCTGGAGGTGCCCTCCTAATCTTGACTGGAAGCTGGGCTTGAAGCATTTGGCAAGTAGAAATGGAGAAGGGGCTAATGTAGTACTTGGACCTCCGTGAACATACAGCAAAAGAAGAGCAGCCATGCTGGATCCCAGCAAGGATCCCTCTTGTTCAGCATTCCCTTCGCACCCTGACCCCAGCTGATCCTGCCACTGTAAATGCATTAAACCTCAAACACGTTTATCTGGCAAGGAAAAGGCAAGTGTCCGGTTTGTGCAAGCTTTTACCCAAAGACAAACATTTAAGACAAAACCCGGCAAGTTAATTATACAGTCCATGCCTTCGTCAACAGAAGATTATTCTCTCTCTTTCAGAGCTTTGGCAGGCCTGACATATTCAAGTGCTTTATTACAGTTCACTCCAAATTGCTTTGTTTGGTGCTGCAGAATGCCACAATGGCATATCTTGACTTGCTGCCGGGTCTTCAGCATATTCTGTTAATTCCCAGTGCTGCTCAAACCTCACCACCCCACCCCTGCTTTTTCAGGTCTCAGGATACCCTCACTGCTATCAGTTAGTTATTTATTAGATTTATAGCCCACCTTTTTTCTTTTAAATACGCAAAGTGGCTTACTCCTCCTCCTGTTCTTAATCTTATCCCCACAACAACAGCCCTGTGAGGCAGGTTGGGCTGAAGGTCTGTGACTGACCCAGAGTCGCCCAGTTGGCTCCATGGCCGAGCGGGGACTCGAACCCGGATCTCCTGAGTCCCAGCCCTGCACTCTTGGCCACACTCGTCCTCTGCTGCTGTGCTCTTCCTGAGCAGCTGAGAGTTTTAGGAGCTACTGGACTGCAGCAGAGGTGGTAGAGCCACATTCTCTCTCACACCTGGGTGCACTGGCCACATGGCTCACACGAGCAGTCCTGTGCGCCCAACACCTCAGCACCAGGCCTTGCCACCATTATCAGCCACTTGACGTGTCTTATAATGGGGTGGAGTCCAGGAAACAGGAGACTAAGCAGCATTCTATATCCTACCTTTTCCTTTTTTTCAAGAAACGCAAGATGACTTGTGTAATTCTCCCCCTTTTCTCAATCTTATTCTCATGACAACAACCCTATGAGGTAGCTTGGGCTGAGAATCTGTGACTAGCCCAAAGTCACCTAGTTAATTCCACGGCTAAGTGGGGACTAGAACACAGGTCACCCAAGTCCCAGTCCTGCACTCTTAGCTACTGCACTGCCCTGGTTCTTAACACTTGGGAGATTTTTGTCTTGTTTTGTTGTATGAGCACATCTGAGCACCTTAAAAATTCTCAGGCACATGCTATCCAGACTTGAATGTTCAGAATCGAACAGTTTCATAAAACTTTATATCTTCTTACATATTACCATCTAATCCTATTCATTTCTATTCAGAAATAAGCCCCCATGCGTTGCATGGGACTTACTTCCAGCTAAGTGTGAATAGAATTTCTCTGTTAGATATTTAGGTATTGTACAAAGCAAAACAGAAAATGTGGCTGCAGTGAAGATCATTGCAAAGAATGCATGTTTTCCTGTCTCTGCTGTCTCTCAATTGGTCATCTTACAACGAACTTGTCATCCGCTGCATCAGACACCTATTTGGCTGATTTCTGACTTCTTACATTTGTAATGTAATTGCTGTAAACCATCAGGAAATTCACTGGAATAAATGAAAGTATAGAAAAGTATTGAATAATAACAAACAAACAAACGAATGAACAAACAATCATTTTAAACTTCCTGTCCAAGGTATTTAAGTATTTATTATTTTTCTATCCCTCTTTTTTTCCGGAGGCACTCATGGTGGCTTGGGTTAGGGTTGTGCTTATCTCCTGTCTTTTTCCCTGCATGCTAGCCAGGGTAGCCAAGGCAGTTTATCCAATTCCCCTCCTTGCCGTCTTATCCCCACAGCAACCCTGTGAGGTAGGTTAGGATAGTCAGTGGGCTAGTCAGTAGAAACATAGAAACAGAGCAAGTCAGAAGGGGCCTCCCAGGCCATCTAGTCTGACCTCCGGCACCAGCCGGCTCCACTCACGACATGCCCACCATGTGCATGTCCAGCCTATCCTTGAACACCCTCACCAATGTGGCCTCAATGACCTCCCATGGAAGCCCATTCCACACCCTCGGGGTCCTAACTGTCAGGAAGTGCTTCCTGGCATCCAAATGGAACCTTGGCTCCCTGAGCTTGGCTCCATTGGAGCACGTCCTGCCTTCCTCTGCAGGGGAGAACAGGTCTCTACCCATCTCCATGTGACATCCCCTCACATACCTGTATGTTGCCAACATATCCCCTCTGAGTCTCCTCTTCTCCAGGCTGAAGAGACCCCGTTCTGTCAGTCTCACCTCATATGGCATCCCCTGCAAACCAGCCACCAACCTTGTGGCCCTACGCTGCACTGAATCCAACCTGGCTATATCCTTTCTGTAACGAGGGGCCCAAAACTGAGCACAATACTCCAGTTTTGGGCGCACCAGAGTCGTGTAGAGTGGTAGTAATACCTCTCTTGATCTAGAAGCCACACTTCTGGCTATGCAACCAAGGGTGGCATTCGCCCTATTGACCACCGCATCACACTGCTGACTCATGTTTAGCCTGCAGTCAACCAGTACCCCAAGGTCCCATTCACAAGTGCTGCTCTCCAGCCACTTGTCACCTAACCTGTACTTATGACAGCTATTCCTATGCCCCAAGTGCAAGACCTTGCACTCATCCACATTGAACGCCATCCTGATGCCTCCTGCCCACAATGACCAGCCCAAAGCCACCTATCACCAATCATGGCTGAATTGGGACTAGAATCTGGCTCTCCCAAGTGCTAGTCCAACGTCTAAACACTAGCTATCAAGATATGTCTTAGTTTTAATAAGATGCATCACAAATTCACCTGCCATTTCCCTTATTTCCAACTTATGCTTACTTTGCCAGAGTGTGTGCTTCTTCTTAACTTTTTGCTCATTTGCGAAAAGTGGATTTCTCATTTTTAAAGGAAGACCTTCTTTTGTAAGTTTCTTGACTCTCACTACTGATATTTTAAAGCAGATTTGTACGTTGACCCTAAGGACTCTTCCTTGGATGGAGACATCTAGTCTTCAGTCATACATACTAGACTAGTGCACCAACCCATGATTTGTCTCAGATCTCATTTGGGTGCTCCTAAAAATGGTCCCCTTCTTACTGGACCTGTTCCAAGTCTTAGCTTTGATTCACTACTGACCCCAAGCCATGATTCAGAAGGGCCATAGCCCAGTGGTAGAGTACCTGCATTGCATGCAGACTGTTCCCATTCTAATCCATGGTCCCTCCTGGTAGAGAGGGAAACATATGCTTAAAACCCTGGAGATCTGTATAAGTCAATATTGACTAGTACTGGGCTACATGAACTAAGGGTCTGACTCAGGGTAAGGCAGATTCCAAAATCTAAGTCTTGGTTCTTCCTCTTGACTACTGCAGGAAATATAAAAATGGCAATAACTGTCTTCTTCTTGGTCAGAACTGGAAGATACCTGCAGGCACAACAGCACCTTAAAAGGAGATTATACCTGCCCAATAACATTCATATATCTAAATAGATAGATGAAATAGGCATTATGATATTTGTAGGGTGCACTTTTATATTTCATTTGTTCTAAACTAGCAATAACCTCTTAAATCTCCTTGGAAAAAATGCATGAGTATATGAAAATTGCAGAGATAGTGGTCCCCTCTGAGATCAAACCTGCCAAATATCAGAAGGACAGGTTTGTGTACAAGAACAGTCTTGACAGACTGAGAGTCTACAAAAAAGCACTTGAGGGCCATTGTTCTGAAAATTAGACAGGTATCCCTAAGGAACAAACGCGTGAACCTTTAGAAGGATCAGTGCAGGTGTTCATGTGGAAGGGGAGTTCCCCAATTTGAGAGTGGGATTTGCTTGCTTTCTCTTCCTTCTCCCCATGTGGCTTTCTCATCAGTTTGTATGAAAATGGCAGATGTCAAACAGATGTCCCCATCCAAAACTCACTACATATGCCAGTCTTCTCACTAATTAATTTTTTATGTTTAGCATTATGTTGGTGCTAAATCTGGGACATGCACATTGTTCATCTAAACTGCTGAAGAAGAAACAGCGCACCAAAGAATTGCATGTATGAAAACACTTTTATTGGTAATTTGATTAGAGAGCCTCTTCTTCAAATACTCAGGATCCAACAGGGATGAACTAGATACGCAAAGCTGCTCCGTTTTTTTGCATGGAGAAAAAGTGATCCTGGAGAGAAGGAGAGAGAGAATGATTAGAGAAAGAGAAGGGAAGGTGATCAAGGATTTTTGAAATGGAATGAACATTTCCAAGTTTGTTCACCCTCAACCAATCATAGCCCTGCACATCGACTTCTGCAAATGTAAGAGCCTTGAGGTCACTCAAGACGTCGAATGGCTTCTCTCCTACTAGGTGGAAAACACTTTACACTTAAGCTGCAATCCTATGGTTCCTAGACAGTATGGTGCTCAGATCAAAGTCAGAGCACCAGCTTGTGCACAGAAGCTTTGGGATTCTGACCTTAGGAGAGCAAGGAAGTGGGTACATTGGGGGTGGGTCACTTAGTAGGGGAGGAAGAGACCATGGATCTACTGGATCCAAATCCTTTCAATTCCTGTCCCTGACCTCACCAGAGAGTATGCTAGATGAGATCAGAGGTCCATCTAATAAAAATGCTTCAAAGGAGGAAGAAATGGCTGAAAAGCTTCCTTTACTCCCTGCTAGCAAGAGGGCAGTGGGGCTAAGGATGGATGGAGGGGTCCAGCATTGGGGGAACCCCTCCAACCTCTACCAGTCTAATTCATAGGATTGTTGTCTTAATTCAAAAATACCAGATATAAGCAGGTTGGCTGTCAGACTTGTGACCTTATATGTCACTTGTTATGTAAGGTCCAACTGTAGCTCAGGCTTAATATTTTAAGTATTATTAATTTATTAATAATTTTTCTATATTAAAATGTTATTAAGGTGGCTTAATACAACTCTGCAAAATAAAAAACTTGGCCCATATGCAAACAAGATTATCAGATGCTGAAAATTAGAAACTTGATTTTTCACTTTATTTGTTCCTTAAAGTTTCAGTTTAAAGCCTGGAGAAATCCCAAAGACCCTGCAGGGCTGAATATGCTATCCTGTGGATGGGAGACTGCAGTACCATGCAGAGCTCATTGCTGGAAGGTACAAATTAAATCATGCTAGAGAGAGAGAGAGAGAGAGAGAGAGAGAGAGAGAGAGAGAGAGAGAGAGAGAGAGAGAGAGAGAGAGAGATGGTGTAGGCCCTGATATGTTTTCTCTGCAGTGCAGATGATACTCACATCACAGCTATGTTCTAGTCAGAAGCATTCTGCATTTCACCTACCTTAGCTTGGATTCACGCACGTTAAGATGCATTTAGAGAAGCAGCACTTCTGTGTCCCTGGGCAGTCTGAATCGTTTTTACAGTCTTTTTTTAAAATATTGGGACACTCCGTAGTGTCTACTGGGCAACTTTTAGCTTTCTCTGTAGTAAAGAAATGTGACCAGAGAAATGTGAACCACAAAGACTTTGTGTCACTGTCAACATGAATGCATTTACTAATGCACTAATACATTTATTATGGCATATTTTTCACAAGCTATATCCATATTCAACTGCATGAAGGATTACAGGTTTATAGTACAAACCTTTGCTTGAATCTTCAAGAAAAATTGCTTACAAGGAGTTAATGGTTTCTGCACCACAAGGTGGGATGAGGACAATAAAACATGGGGTCACTCTTAAAATTACCAAACATTTCTTGATGCAGACCATGCAAAGGACAATTACTGGCTGCTACTAAAAATCAAAAGAATCTGTTTCTTTGAATATTGTATAGTTATAGAATCCACACATGTTGCTTATATCTAACTTTTAATTTTAAAAAGTTAGAAGATATAACATATAATCTCATTCCATTATTTTGCAGATGCATATCACTAGAAAAATCACAGAACTTTTGAGAAGTTTGGTTTCTTTTCTCTTTTCCTCCATTAGCATGTCTGTAGTTCTATGTTCTTTTTAGCCATTTTTATGTTGAGGGCATTGTATTGTTGCCATCTGTGAGATCAGAGAGACTACGTCCCCAGTTTACCAAGATTTTGGCCAAGGTAGCTTTCTTGGGAAGTTAAGAATGGGAATTGGGTAGCACCTTGGAAAACAAACCTAGTGCTGGGGTTAGAAGCAGAGAAGCTTGTCTGTTTATTGTTTCAACAAGGAATATATTAAGTTTTACACAGGGGATTGACTTCTTCAGGCTGGTTATCTCTGGCTCAGCACTGATGAGGACTTTCCTCATAAAGCAGCCTGGTTCGTCTTAGCAGGCTATGACAGCACAAGCATAGCTGTGGCGTGCTAGACGCTTCGTGACAGATCTCCAAGTCCAAAGGTGACAATGCAACCTCTTCTGGATAAAGGAAAAAGGTCCCTTGGGGCTGCCTAAGGAAGCCTAAACTGCTGTCCCGTAACCAAATCCCCTCTTTGATTGCTAACTCAAGAGCCTCTTCTTCTGAGGTGAAGGAATCAGGGTCTTCCAAGGATGAGGATCTGGGGTCCCAGTGACCCTCACTGCAGTGAAGTTGATAATACTTCACATTGCTAAGGGAGCTGAAGGCTGAAGGGAAGCTTGTTTTATTGGGAAAGCAGCAAACTAAGAGTACAAGGAGTTGCTGGCATAAAATAGACCAAAAGAGTCCCATTTTCTACTGTACCTTGAAGAGGTGCCACACAGGCTTTTCCACAGACCTGGAGACAGCATTTCTTTGTCTGTGAGCACTGCTCATCTTGCTCACACTCATTTTTAAAACTGGGGTCAAGACAGAGTTTACTGACAGCTGGACAAGTCCCAGGCCTCGCTTCAAAAGAAGAGACAAGAGAGAAGAATTTGAATGAGACGCAAAAATATACAGGGAACTCAGAAATGCCATTCTGAGAAAGAGCAGCAATAAGGTTTATCCTGGTGTAAATGTTTTAGGGGCCTTCCAGATATATCAGGCAATCGTGGTGATCTTACAAGACACCCTCCAAACAGATATTGACTATGGCCAGGTAACTATTCTAGTGCAAGAGTGGGCAGTGGGAAACTGCCCATTGTCCAGGGTGGCCATGGACACGCTCCTGAAGTCCCCCTTCGGCTGTACGTCAGATGCTGCTGCTGTTGCTGAAAATAAAACTGATTTGTTACAGACTGTATTGCCTTTCTAAAGATCTCCATAATTTGAATTTGTCAGGAAAAATGGTGGGTTTAAGACTTTAAGCCATGGGTCCTCATACTATGGCCCGTGGGACGGATCCGGCCCGCCAGGCTCATTTATCCAGCCCTTGCCACCGCCCGTGTGCGTGCTTGCTGTGCAGGCGGGGAGGCGACGGCTTGCTCGCTCGGAGATGGTTTTGGACTTATTGGGAGATCTCCGAGTGAGCAAGCCGCCGCTACGTGTGCCAACGCCGCCTCACTGGCCCACGCGCCCAGGTAGCGCCTCCTCACCGGCCCATGTGGGTTGCTGCCACCTTTCAACTGGCCCCCTCTTGAAAAAGTTTGAGGACACCTACTTTAAGCTATCCAGAGATGTTGCCTATTGGGCAGCATAGACATGAATACATTTATTTATTTGCAGTATGTTTATATCACTCCACATCTAAACAGATTCTGGAGAAGAGATTAAATAAATTTGCAACTTTGGGGGAAAAGCTGCATGTAGTTCTTTGACTCACAACTGTAACTCCAATCAAAGAATGACCTTACTGGGGCTGCATCTTAATTCCACCCACAGTGCTTCTGGGTGGGATATAGTGGGAATATAAAATAAAAAACAAGATAGCTGTTCTCTGCTCTTGGTGGGAATGTCTGTTTAAGAGCAGTGGCAGGAGCATCACTCAGGATTGCTGTGGTTCCAAGAACAACTTGAGAGTCACACCTAAGTGGGAGCTGCTCTGTTTACAACCTTAATTAAGCAAACTGCAAAAAGAACCCCACCCCCACAACCCACAACAAGAATGGAAGTTAGATTTGTCATGGCCAAAAAGACCATTTTTGCTTACTTTCAGGTACAGGACACTGGGATTTGGGTTCCCTTGGCACATAATATAGGCTTTAAAGGTCATTCAGAATCAGAAGAAGATGCAGGATTGGAATGCTTTGGTGAATTGCCAAGTGACTCCGAGATATGACAGGCAGCCAAGGAGAACAGACAGCTTCAAGTTTTGTGGGAAGCTCAGCTGAGCATTCAGAGATGGGTGGGGGGAGACTAAACATGATTATACAGTCTCAGGTAAAAAGAGAAAAACAGTTGAGAAGCATGAGATGTTTTCAGTGATTGGCCATAACCAGCAAGAACTGCCCTAAAGGTGGAGACAGCTTCTTTTGGTTTGGAAGGGAGGAGAGATAATCTGCTTGGGATCATCTGTGTATCATTAAGCTGCATTTCCCTAATAGCCAATAGTCCAACGTTGTTAGTGCCTATGGTTATTGACTTCTGCAATATTCTCCTTTCATATTACAAAACCAGCCTGGCTGGCCAGCTTTAACCCAATCAAAATTTAGCAAGAAAGCTTCTTGCTGACAATACCTTTCTTAGGTGCAAGGCATTTCTTCCCACACGTGCCCGCTTGGCAGCACTTCTTTCCATTTGTACAGTGATAATCTGCTTTACATTCATCTTTAACAGCGCCAGTACAGGTCGTAGAGACTGCTGGACATGTCTCAGGATCTCCATGAAAAATATAAGAGAAGTCATGTTAAAATACTCATGATTCAATGACACAGACTTTGCCTGGATCTCCCAGTTATTAGCTTCCTCAAAAGGCCCATAGCGCTTTCATGGGTTATCTTTCAAG
The DNA here is from genome assembly GCF_004798865.1 of Varanus komodoensis. Taxonomy (NCBI): domain Eukaryota; kingdom Metazoa; phylum Chordata; class Lepidosauria; order Squamata; family Varanidae; genus Varanus; species Varanus komodoensis. The sequence continues at coordinate 4,538,242 of NW_025335889.1, forward strand.
TGCAGATGACTGACTGCAGTCATTCAAATACCCCAGTAAGGTTAGCACAAACCAGCTACGGCTCAAAGGCAGATAAGTTAGCTCCACTGGCCCTCCATCCTGGAGGTGGCAGTGCGCTTTCTATGATATATTCCCTGACATTCCAAGGTTGCAGCAAATGCATTGAAACAACAGAAAAAGAAGTGTCAGGAAGGAGCAATGAGTTTTGAAGAAACTATATGAGAGCGATTAATAAAAGTATTCATGAATACCTGCTTTATATTATTTAATTATTGTATTTATATCCCCTTTTCTCTTTTTTCATTCTTCTCCTCCTGCTTTCAATATTATCCCCACAACAACAACCCTTTGAGGTAGGTTGAGCTGAGACTGGCTCAAAGTCACCTGGTTGGCTCCATGGCTGAGAGGGCACCCAGGTCACCTGAGTCTCAGTCCTGCAATCTTTAGTCACTACACCACACCGGCTCTCCCATATTGCTTTCTCAGGCTGCGTACCTGAAGGGGATATCTTCAACATGAAGTCATGAAAGGCAGAGATACATATCCATGTTCTCAAAATACAAGCTGTATCCACTAGTAGGCATACATATGTAAGCCTTACTCAACCATTAGCTATCTGTAATTTTGAAATTCCTACAGCACTTTCATATGATAAAGAAAACTGAAGTTTGGTACTTATGTAATCCAAGGCACTCTGAGTAAAGAGACAGTTGTGGCCAGATAACGCTACCAGTTACTTAGGCAATATGGTGGTGCCAAGAAAAGAGGGTGAGATCTCTCTCTTTTTCATGCTCAACCAAATTATATGTTTAATGGCTGTAGGTAAACAGCACAGAGTGGTCAATTCAAATTCAGGTTTAGCCCCCACTTCTTTATTGTCATTCTGCAGCAGTTTTCAATGCTGATCTCTCTTCACTCTCTTCACTCTTCTCTTCAAGTAGAGAAGTCTAAGAATGGGGCATCTTGCATGCATGTTTGCCCTCAGCAGATGTGCAGCCCTTATGGCAGTGGAAATGAAAACTGGCCACACAGGAATGTATAAGAGTTTGACTTCAGCTCACAAAACATGTGATCATACTCTGTTCAAAGCTTTGAACAGGAGTGCAAGCACATGTCTGGCAAAAATATTTGCATGCTCATGTTTGTCTTGTTTCTGATTCCCCGTGTGATTTGTGGAAAGGTTCTAATTTGTGAAAATTTCCTTCATGGACTGAATCAGCGGCATTTTAATCTTTGAAGGAACATTGTACAAATGGGCAAATTTGGGGAAGCTTGTCCAAATGTCCTGTTCAATTCCCTGCTCAATTTCCCCACTTGTGCAGAGTGAGCAGTGGGTGCAAAAATGAATGAGACTCAGGCATGAGATGAACGACAAGACGATGCTTGAGAACCCCGCTGATCTCAAACATCACTAATTCAACTATGCTTATGTCCCCATGGATGAGATAGCCAAAACCCAGCATGTCCTGAATGTATGCCAAACAAGTTTCTCACAGTGGAAAGACCATTTCCAACCATTTTCAAGAACACTTCATCGAGAGAGAGAGAGAGAGAGAGAGAGAGAGAGAGAGAGAGAGAGAGCGCAACGAAATAAGATCTAATGATGTGCAAATCAGAAAAATTCAAGATTGTCATGGTTTTTTGATTTCCATCTCAAACCATGATTGGATACATTTCCACATTTGATTGCCATTGATGTTGTTTCTGATTTTCACTCAGAAATTTATACATATTTTCTGCTTAGCGTTTACCAGATAAAGCATACTTGGCACATCTTCCCCATTTTATTTATTACACTTATTTCCCACCTTTTTTCTTGCTTTAAGGAATGCAAGGCAGATGCAGATTACACAATCCCCCTTCTCTCCAATTTTATCCTCACAACAACCCTGTGAGGTGGGTTAGACTGAGAGTCAGCGACTGTCCCAAAGTCGCTCAGTGAGCTTTATGGTGCATGGGGACAAGAGTTCTGTCCTCTTGAGTCCCACTCCAATACTGACCGCCACACCACAACTGGCCCATTGTGTCAAGAGAGTTTGTGAGCATTTTTCAAATGTTCACATTTTGCAAGGGCACTTTGTTGCCCTTCTTGCCTCACAAACTTCTGAGAGCAGATTGTGTTCAGGTCTGCATTTAGTACAAAGTTACAAAGTGGATACATTCTTGTCAAACAGAATAGAAATGAGTTTCTTCTCTATCCCTGCTAAGATCACAGGAAGTTGCTGACCTGATGCCCACCAAGAGGTAAGAGTTGAATACTTTACCCTTTTCAAGGGGGAGGCATTGTCTCACACAAACGCCCTGGCAGCATTTCTTGCCATCTAGGCAATCCCTTTCGTTCTTGCACAGATTCCGTTCATGGGGTACCAAACAGAAAGCATGGACTGCTGGACAACTCACATTTTTTACTGCAGAAAAAAGGAAATAATTTTTGTGACAATTACAGAATCCTTAGGCTGTTAGAAGTGCTGCTTTGAGAATCAGCCAGTAAGCCTTGACTTGAATTCGGTTTAAACTAATTAGGGCACAATCCTGTGCATGATGGACAGGAAAAGGCTTACAGTTCTCAGCATCCCTCCAGGAAGTCATCTTTGCTGGGATATGCTGGGGATTGTAGGACTTTTTTCTGTCTAAACATGCACAGGATTGTGGCCTTAGGGAGCTTCAAGACACGGGATTTCTTTGGGAAATATGAAAAGCAGAGGGATTAGTTGTTTTGCAAGCACCCTGCAAGTAGGCATTGATTGCAGTCATGCAAAGGTTCTAATTTGATCAGCACACATGCCACTCAAATCCAGAAATGGCAGCTCCATCTTCCTTCTACCTGCAACATCAGATGCCAGTTCTATGCTGCCTTTTCTGTTTTGCTTCCAGAAGTGGTCCCATCACCTCTGGTGAAATCAGTGCCTGGGAACTCCTTTATATACTAATTGCATCATCTGGAAAATTCTTGAGTTGGGATCCCAGCTCAATTATCCTCAATTGCTTATATAGGCAAAACATTTTCTGTGTTCAAATCTTATTGCATGTAAACATGGTTCACCACAAAAGCAGAGTCCAGAAGTGAAAGAAACAGATCCACCAATGTAGCCAACAATTTCAGTTCTACCTAAAATGGGAAGCAAACCTTAGAGCTGTGGGGCCGGAGCCAGCCCTTCTAGGGTCCTAGTCTAGCTCTTTGTGGCTCCATGCTCCTTTCCTTGGTCACCCCTTTCTCCCAACCACCCATCCTTTGTTGGTTTTCGCCTTTCTAAGAGGCTTCCCTTAGAAATATTTGACCCTGCCCTTTTATCCTTTGGCCCTACCCACCCCTGGAACGTGGCTCTTGAGGACATTCTTGAAATTGTACTTGGCCCATGGGATGAAAGAGTTCCCCATCCTTGCCCTAAAATATAGAAGTGGGACTTACAGCCTTAGGCCTGGGTGTAGTCTAGCCCGACATTTGGGCCCAGGCTACTCCCAAGCCCTGCCCACTCTCCTCAACCCCCCCAGCTCCTCACATTCTAGATCTCGAGAGAGGATGTTCTGTATGCTGGATGAACACAGCAAAAACACAGTCTGAGAACAATGATACCTAGAAAGTTCATCCCATAATGGAAATGTCCTGATGGTTTTAGAATCTCAGAATTGTCATCAGACTATATGTTGGATACTGTGCTGCACGGAACAAATAGCACCTTGTATATTTTTATGCTGTCTATTTTCTGATTATTGTACGTGGGTCTTATGTAACAACTATCAGTGCTGTTGCTTCAAGGCTGCCAATGAGCTTCAGCACCCGCTTACCTTTGCATTAATATAGGAGAGAAGGGCTCTAGTCATGTCGTGGTCAAGCTAGAAAATGCTGTTCTCAGCACCTCCTGTTTGGCAGTAATAGAGTAGCACCAAGTACAGAAAGCACTTCAATTCCGAATGTGACCCTTCATGTCTCATATTTTGGTCCTCAGCTCAGGCAGCAGAAGTTTTCGTGTCACATCTGGATTGAACCATAAACTTCTGTTCTCAGCACTTACCATTTGGTGGCATAGGAGCAACTGCGCTGCGGCAAAACAAAGGCAGCTGTACACAAAAGAGGAAGAAGCCAGCAAGGAAGAAACTGCAAGCTGAGCTCATGGTGTGGCTAGGACTTATGCATCGATTCACTCTGCTTGCAGGTGGTCAAGGTGGGCATTTATGGTCTTCTGCGCATAGCTTTGGAAAGGGGGGCACCACCAGCATCCTCTTGGAGCAGTGCCAAGAGTCTTGTTTTTCTGGCTTTTTGTTCTGCTGAACAGGTAGATCTAGTCTAAGGGCATGTTGAATCACTGATTTAACAGGCATTTTATGACCCCGGGCAGTCCTGGAATCTCTGTTGGGGGTCAGGGCTCTGGAAAAGAGAATTCTCAGCACCTTCGCCAAAGAGTTTTAAGATTCTTTGTCAGAAACCACACTGGCAGCTTGAATTGATTCAAACTTACAGAATGGATATAGCCGAAGCACAGCCTAAAATATTATATGGATGTAATATGAATCCCCTGAAGTCAGGTTAAAAGAAAGACCTGTTTAAGGACAGCTAGACTACAGAATCTGGTCTGTCTGTCTCCTTCCTTCCTTCCTTCCTTCCTTCCTTCCTTCCTTCCTTCCTTCCTTCCTTCGTTCCTTCCTCTCTTTCTGTGTAGATCTAAGAGGCTTATGTATTGGATTGAGGTTCCATCTTGCCTTATGGCCAGTGGAATGCTGCCCCAACTTCTTGTCCCACTTTTTTAGCTTTTTCCTAGAGGACTTTGAATTGGTTGCTGACCTGATGGGAAGTACTTGACTTTGGGACAGGTTTTTGACATGCAACGTTTCCAGAGCCAATGAGAGATTCATTAGTGTAAGTCTGGTCATTCCCCTTTATAGAATAATGAGGCTGATGAGATATGGGTGCCAGCCTTCATGCTGCACCTACCAGTTACTAATGGTTTCAATGTGTCCCTTGAATTTTGTCTACAAGTTGTAAAGTACTAATTCTGTTAACAATTCTCCTCCCCCAAATAGTGTTCATTATGCGCATGCTAGGCCAAGCCAACATAAATTTCAAGGAGAAATAATGGACCTAATCAGGATTAAGAAAGCTAGAAGCACCCTTATTGTGTACTTGTGGAGATCTGGGCTTTTCTCAGAATGATTCCTGAGGTAACTATTCAAGGCAGGATGCCCAGCTCCTGCAACATGTTCACAGCATTGGCCAAGCCCTGCTGCAAGGAGCAGGGGGCAGCATATGTGATTCCCCTCATTAAGTTTTCTAAATAACCCTGTGAGGTAGGCTAGGCAGCGAAAGTTGTGCTCTGTACAACTCAGTAACACACAACAGCCATTGGAACTTCAGCATTCTGCTTTGTGAAATGTGCTCTAGTTGGACATGATGCAATTATGCATAAAAGGGAGGATTTGGTCAAGAAATGGAAATGGCCTCATACCCTAAAGAAGATCTGAAAAGCAAAGCAAACCTAGTTATATAGACACAGGGCTTTTCCCACAGAAAGCAGCACTCTGGCTACCATGGTCAAACCCAGCAGGCTCAGCTAGACTATCAGAAATTTTCTTAGCTCCCTCTTCAGCTATGCTCCCCTTGGAAGTGAGGGGATGGAAAACAGCCACTAAAAGGCAGTTATCAGCACACAGAGCAAACATACGTTTGTTCCCAATGAACAAAGATACATTTGTTTGTTTAGAGCACAGATATTGCAAGGCAGTTGCAAGACCTGTCCCCAGTGTCACCTGTGGATAGTTTTGTCATTACTCTCTATCTTAGCTGATCACCTACTGGGATAATCTTAATTTATATATATTTGATTTGATATATATATATATGATTTGATTCTTGGGATTTCATTGAATGCAAGTACCTCAGTATGTCTGAGCTGTGAACTAGGCTGAAGCAGCTCATTAATCATGTACTGAGATCTCAGCTCCTTAATTCTAGTCCCTCTGATAGCTCAGTAATGTACTCAGAAATATAGCAATGAAATAATGTGGATTTGAAATATTGCAGCTTAAACACATTGATATTTGGAATTGTGGCTGAATTGCTTGTCAAGGCAGTAGAAGGAGCCAGTGGATTGTTTTCCAAGGCATGCTGGGTTCAAGTACTCATCAAGAAATGAATTTACTCTAAATAAAAAGGAAAGAAAAAGAGAGCAATAATGTATGAATGTACTTTCTAGATTCAATTTATATCCAGGTCTTTTGTACTTGGACTTTATTAGCACACAGATTGGAGCTATGAAGTTGATATATATAGTTTTAAAAAGACGCTGTTCTTTCATGAGTGACTTTTCTGTATCCAAGCTTACCAAATGGTTGTGAGCATATTCTCAGTATCATCAACTAACCTCAAACAAATTTCGCTGTTTCACCATCAACAATGTCATGGAATCTCTACATGAAGCTCCAACAGATATCTTGGTTGTGCCTGCAGAATTCCTTCATCAATGAGGTCTAGCCGTCTCATATTCAGTTATATTTTTCTAGGATCCACAGTTGTATGACCACAGGCTGCCAAGAGTTTGGCATTTGGCATTGGCATTTGGTTCTGGGCATTCCATGGCCTTTCTATGCTGATCTCTTAACTATTTGATATATCTTGTGAGGAGGACAGATTCCCAGTCTCTCTGTAATTCTCCACAGTAGCCACAATGTAAAACCAGCCAAAGCGGGAAAAAAGCAAACTGCCTTCAGGTTTTCTTTTGGCTTGTCTCTTCAACTTTGCAAAGAAAAGCTGGAGGTTAAAGCATACACCCTCTTTTGCCTTGTCAAGGATACTGTATGACTTCCAACTTCCCTGGCTGGTGATGAAAATCTGCCTCCTTTTACCAGGGACAGCTGCTTTTACCAGACAAAAGCAGGAATCTCTGCACAAAGAGGTGAGAACATTCATGCCATGCATTACAAGTCTCTGTGCTAGAGAATTTGTATGCATGGGCTAATAAAATGATGCTTCCTAGGATGCTGGGAAGGTTTGCAGTTGGTTCAGGAAGGAGAGAAAGGGTGAGCTGGGCAGAAAAATCCCCAGGAAGTGGACCTTTCTAAAGGACTCTTAAGGCAGGTATTTTTCAACACCCCCTCCCCCAGTCAGGGTTGGGGTTCACATCCAGCCTGCATGCTTATAACTACAAGCTCACTAATTCACTCTTCTCTGTTTTCACCTTGCCCTATGAACCCCATCCCATAAAAAACTACTGGGAGTATAAGACAGGCAGTAGCCAACTCTCTCTCTCTCTCTCTCTCTCTCTCTCTCTCTCTCTCTCTCTCTCCCTCTCCCCCTCCCTCTCCCTCTCCCCCTCCCCCTCCCTCCCTCCCTTCCTTCCAATTATCTGTTCCTCCCCTCCACATTTCTTCCAGTAACCACTCCATGACTCAACAAATAGCTCCTCCATTTCTCAGTCACTGTGCGACTTTCTTCAGTCACTGCCTGTCCTTGATTAAATCTTAAAAGGGGGGCAGCCACATTTTGTATCCACATCAAATGTCTTGCAAAGCTGCACATGGTAGTCTGTTCAAATGGTTTGGGCAAACACAAGAAGCAAATTTTCACATATCTTTCTGGAGTTTGTATTTTGCCTTTATGAGATGCTGGCCTTGAAGACTTTGGTTTCAGAGGTGGAGATAGGATCCATCATCCACACTTGGATCCATCGTTCATACCAGCATTGTGGATTTGCTAAACCTAATTAACAGGTTAATGGGGTAAGGAAAAGACAACTGTTAAGTTTGTGAAATCTTTCTCCTCCGAGGCAACCACAAGAAACTGGTCTTGAAGATACTGGTATGGAGAAACAGAGATGAACTACAGAGTACTCAGATCCCCTGTGAAGTTGCTTGATTTCATATTTAGGATTATTAGGCAAGGATCACCAAACTGTCCAGTTTTTGAAACCTGTTCCCCTCAAGCCAGATACAGGAAAGCACCTTACAGCTAGAAGAAGGTAAGTCTATATAAATAGAAATGAGGAGTCACTAGACATAATCCAAATTCTCTGCAGCAGAGGAAACAAGAAATAAATGCACAAATGGCTCAGTGGCAACCTCTTCTATAGTGTGGCCAGTTATGCATCACCAAAGAGAAGGCAAAAGAGAACATGGATATGTAGTAAATTGTCATGCGCCAAGATCAAGATAGTACTGGCTTATTCCAGTACACAAACTGCATTTTCTCTCTGGACTTGTATGCTCAGTACAAGTCTCTTGGTCAATGACCTATGGTCATTACTTTCTTAATCAGCAGTGAAAACAATCCCTCTGACGTCCCTTCTGCAATACTGGAAAGAACCACTGTGTGAAGTCTTAAGATAGTCCTAGGGTCAAAATACAAATGTGAACAGCTTATACAGTTTATTTCACAGAAGAGTACAGTCTGCACTGAGTAGAGTGGGAACTGGGTTATTTAGTAATAAGATGTCTGCAAGAAGACTGGAAAATTTAGAGGTCTAAGAGCAATGGAGGCTGGTGGCTGCCATGTCAGTGGGGCAATGTACCCTTATGGATTGCACTGTGAACCTTTAAGGCCCTACTCATGGTGTTTAAGCTATTTTAGAGATAGGGGATAGGGTTGAACACCATGGATAGCTCCTGTAAAGCTCAAGCTAAAACCCAGAATGGATACAGTGCCCCACTGACACTGGAGATGCCAGCCTCCAGTGGCTAACCCTTCACAACTTTGGCAAGACATTTGCTGAATGGGATAGGAGAGTCCTCCATGTGGAGGAACCCTTCAAACAGAGGGTGGCCCCTGGAAAAAGGAAACAATAGCCATCTACCATGACAAGCAGGAGTAGCCATATAGTATAAAAAAGAAAGCCATGGGCAAATATTGTTCTGAGTTATGAGCAAAATGCCACAGCATCCTATATAACTGCAGCATAGAGATATGCAGTATAGAGAGCGGGAAGACATCACTCAGAAAATACAGAATGTATGCAAAAACTGTAGACACACCCATCTCTCTAGAAACACAAAGCAACTTGCCCTTGGTAAGTTGAGAGCCTAGGGGTATATTTTTATACTCCTCGAGGACCACATATGTCGTGCATAGCTTATGAAGGGGTATGAGTGCTTATGTATAGATTTCTCCTGTGGTACAAGATCTGAATGCCAGGTACGCAGGAAATAATCTCTTCTAAAAGAAGCTGTATCCTTAGAAGATGGTAAAAAAGTGAAGACATTTTTGCTTAGTTGGCTCCAGAGAATAAGAGATAAAGAACACAGACATTTTTATTTATTTATTTATTTATTTATTTAACATTGGGAGATGCCAGTTTTTGTTATCTATCCATGGTGAAAATCAAAAGAAATAATTACCAATTACCCAGAGAGCAGAGAGACTTGCCAGTATCAGTTTAGGTGAACTGAACTGTAATTTCACAATGGGTAGTATTTTTTTATAGCTCCTTGCACTGCTCAGTAATAAATGCAGCGTGTATGCATTTTATTTGTTTGTTTATTTAATGTATATCCTGCCCCATTAGCCCTATGACTCCCTGGGTGGGTTACAATATGGCTGGAATGTGATGGAATTAATTAATACTGACATGACATATTTACCCCTCCCTTCCCCAATATGACATCTTTACATCTGAAGGAAATTGCTATCTGTCATTTAGAATATTTGAAATAATAATTTAAAATATCACAAATAATCTAGGCAAGTCATTAATTTGGACAACCAATTTATATCTGAACATATGCACAAAGTATTATTTCTAATAGTGCCTTCAAAATATTCTTGCCACTGACTTCCTAGATGTACTGGAATGCCTTTCTTTTTCTGTTGGGGTGGGGTGGACAGGTGGGCTAGCACTGTTCAGAACACTTCCAGGATTCAAAGGACTTATGCTAAGCAGAGTTTTCATGGCGTGCCATAACTCCTTGCAGGCTACCAACTTTTTAGGTTGCTATACAAACACCTCTTCTAAGCTTGTTATACGTATGTTTTTACTGACACATATGGGAAGATACATGCTTAAAATGATGGAACATTAAAAAACTTTATTCTAGTTAAGAAATCTGGCTAATTTAGAAGCGGAGGTGGATCTCCAATCTCCTCTGGTCCATTCCAAAGAAGAATAAGGAATGGGGGAACATAAGAGCTTAAATCTTTCTACAATTGCTACATGCAATAGTTAAGTTTACTGTCACATCCAGACAGGTGAAGAGGCAACAATACATGAAAGTTACAATAATAACAGCAGTGTGATGCAAATGAGATACCAGGGAAGGAACAGAGATCAGGCACGAGCAGTAGCAGCTGGTACCTTCATGAGATTCCACAAGCTTTCCTACAATGTAAGTAACTACACTTCTGGTTTTCTGGGCAATCATAGTCGTGGCTGCAGGCATCACTTCCTGGACCTGAGGAGAAATTTCGATAGGCAGGGCAGGTGCCAGGTTAATCTGTAACAGAGAAAAAGCACATTATGATAGTCCATTGGGTGCTAAGGCAGTCAGTCAAAAATCTGGCTCAGCAGTGCATGCAAGGTATATCACATGTCATCGGAAGCTCCATAGAAGGGTAATCCTTCAAGTCCAGCACTGCGAGTCAGGGTATAAAAGTCAGAAAGTATCTTTTCTGAATCACCTTTACTAATACTTACTGGGAGGATTGGCATAAGGATGTTAACATCGGTAAGACCTAGTTTTGAACATGCTCATGAGTGTTATTCTCAGTTATGGGATCTTGGGAGGCCTCTTCAGTTCTTTGCAAACAAAGTCAGTCTTCCTTTCAAGTGGGAGGGGGTGGGTGCTTGCAAAAGGATGGGGAATCAGCAGGATTTGTTTGTGTTGTGCTGTGCTGTGCTGTGTTTAAAAGTTGCCTCTTAGCATCATGCTATCTGGGATGGGAATGAACCCTCTTGCAGACCAGACCAAAAACTGAAGTCATATTGGCTTAAATCACAATGGCATGAGACCTTTTTTAACCATAATGATGGGGACTCAGCTCAAATTGGAGGGACTCATATTCCAAACTCCCTCAGTGGGAAAGGCATGGCTACCTCTGCTCCTGAACAGTCATAGGCCACAGCCTAGAGTAAGGCTTAGCAATGGATTCTTAGGGCAAAACCCAGATTTCTTGGGAAGAACAGCAGAACAATAGTACTAACTGTTACTGAACCATGAACTATGCTTTTATTTGCCACCTGTCTTGAAATACATTGCCACCATATTGTGTACACCAAAAGATGCAGGAATCTAAAGGATTCAAAATTAGCTTACTAGGACTGAATAATTTCTGCTCTCTGCACATGAACATTATAGTCTCATATATCATGACATTACCCTTGATACATAATTGTCTTCCCTACTTCCTCATGATAACATATCACTAATTCCTATCCAATCTGAAATGTTTTTCATTTTTTCAAAAGAAATAATTTGATTCATGAAGTTACTGTCTTCATCCAAAGCTAGTCAGCTATTTTCTGGTCAGGCTCTGCTGTTAGATATTGCTTCCCTGAATATTATTCACTTTTGCTGTTGCTAGATAGCTGTTTCCCTTAGGAACTGAAGCAGCAGTCCTGTGGCCCCCTGAGAGCAACTGAGGAGTCCATCCTGTATTTCACATTCCTGAATCTGCTCGGACCTCAGAGAGGAATAAGAACTCCGCCCCTCCCCGTTGCCTCTGAGTCAGCGTGGAAAGAACTGGATTGCTTGCCTCTCCAAGGTTGGAAAAGCAGCCTGGAAATGGGGGAAAGAGGAGGGAAGGAAACAGGCGAGGGCACGATGCAAGCTGCTTTAGCCTCCTTCCCTCTCCCTTCAAAACACACATCTAGTAAACTGGGCGGGATGGGAGCACTGGCAGGCAAAGATGGCCTCTGCCACTCATCCTGCTCTGTATGGACTGCCCACAAGACTCCAAGTTCAGGGGCTTTGGGGGCATTGAAGGGATTGCGCTAAAAGTCTATGCATATTTTCAAAGGATTAGCAGTGTCAAGAGGTTTTTTTATACATGCTATATCTGCACATGAGGGTAAGCACTTTTCTCGGATGAATATGGGGTGGGTGCTTCTATGTGTGTTTTGTGTAGGAGAGAGGAAAATGGCAATCCATGTGATGCCTATCTGCATTTCAAAGAGCCATATGCTGTAAGAGAAAGAGTCAAGCTTTGCTCATGGTTTTGAATGTAGCACTGTCCGCCCATAGTATTGTTTAGCCTGTGTCAAACAGGTAATTTGGACTAATATATCGTATCTATCTGCCAACGGAGTCTTCCTTTGGAGGTCGAGCAACTAGCTAAGTGCAGTTAAAAGTGCATTCCTTAGTATTCTATAGACGCTTCAACAGCTTCTCATCCTGGCACTGGAAAGCTCTCGTGTCACAAAAAATGGGTTGATAGAGCATTTGTCTTAGACTCAAGAGGCCCAAGCTCTGACTCTTGTTAAGCCAAAAAGTTCATTTCGTGGCTTCCATCAAGTTTCTGCTATTCGAGCAAAGCCACTTCACAAGATCTGTAAGGTAACAAAGATGGTGGTGGCCATGTGTATGATGTCACGACTTCCTTTGAAGATGAGTGGGATACAAATAGGATTAAACTGTTACCAGCTCCATTTATCGCATGCGTGTTATATGCTGCAAGGGAAAGCAGGCCAATCTCATTTCGCTCGATTGACGAGAAACGCTACACTGGAACTCCGAAAACTTTGGGCAACAGAGCATTATAGAAGGTCTGATGCAAACAGATATGGACAATACCTTGTGGAGTTTGGCAGACCCTGCGACAATCCCAGAAACAGCACTTTTGGTTGCCTGGGCATTCATGGTCAGTACTGCAAAGATCAGGCCTAAGCATATAGCACAGAAATGGATTTGGGGCACAAGTCCCAGGTTTGCCTGAAAGAAGAAAAAAACAATGTTAACAAATAGCATATCAGACAGTGTTATGTGAGGTTATGTGAGCTGAAGATGGCAAACACACTGTGTACCCAAAGGACCTACAGGAACCATAGCAATCTTGGTTTGCCAACTGCTAGACCTCATGTAGCGTCATACAGAAGGGTGGGGGATCTGGCGGAGTAGCCCAGTTTGGCCCCCTAGATTCCAGTCTATCACCCCAGCACTGGCACTGACTTGCTCTCACCCAGGCAGCAAGCATGCAGTTTTCTGCTTTTGAAGTTGACTGTGGTTTGTGAATTTTGTTAGGTCATGGAATTTGCATAAATTCCAGCTGCAGCTGTATGAACTGTAGCTAGAATTTACACAGATTTCTCAGATGTATATGTATAAATGACTTGACTCCCCTTGGTTACTTAAGCTGGCAAGGTAAGTCCCCTAAGTGCAAGCAGGCTGAGTTTCTCAGTGTCACCCATTCCTATACTTAAACAACGCCACTTACACACAAAAAGAGGTATCACAAGGTTGAGCAAACTGCAAGGTTCTTGGTAATACAAATCTCTTCAGGGACAAATGTTTTCAAATGGGGGACTATCCTTCCCAAACAACACAATCAGATCTGAGCACACTCCAGTACACACAGAACGCCAAGTAATCGTACAAAGGGAAACACAAAGGAAATGGTTTTGCAGGTCCCGCTTGCAAATATAAATATCCATCTCAATTCTCTAAGTCTTCATGTGATCAAAGTAGCACCTTTTCCACACAGTCTTGGGGATCCCCAAGTTTCATAGAACCCTAAGATCTCCCCATTTTTCTAAGGAAAAATAATCTTAAAAAATTTCAAGAGTTAATTTATTTATTTTTATTTTTATTTATTAAAACATTTCTATGCCGCCCCTTGCCGAAGCCTCGGGGCAGCTCACAACACAAAATAAAATACAATAAAATACAAAAATAACAATATAAAATTAACAATATAAAATAAATAACAATATAAAAGACGTCGCCCTGGCCAGATAATCCACTGATGGCTAGGTGCCCTCAATAGTCCCCAAGTGCAAGGACTTCTTGCAATTATTAAAAGACTATATGATTTTTTACTTGTCAGGAAATGGAAGGAGAACAGGTTAAGGAAACTATGATAATATGGGCACAAAACTTTGGATTTAATGTTGAATTAGAAAAGTGGCAAAAACTATGGGAAAGAAACATTAAAGTAACTTTAGCAACTTCGTATAAAGAAAACTTACATAAAATGTTCTATAGATGGTATATGTCACCAAGTCAACTAGCTAAGATGTTTCCAAATATGTCAAATAGATGTTGGAAATGTAAACATAAAGTGGGTACTTTTTATCATATGTGGTGGACTTGTGGCAACGCAAAAAAGTACTGGATTAAAATACACAGATGAATGGAGGAAATATTACAAAAACCCTTTGCTTTTAAACCTGAAGTTTTCTTGTTAGGCATTATACCGGAAGATGTTAACAGACAGGAAATCTATTTGATGTTGCATCTAATTACAGCGGTGAGGATTGCATTTGCTCAATATTGGAAAAGTGAGGAGCTTCCCACCGATGGATTGATTCTAAGAAAGATCTTGGACTGTGCAGAAATGGATAGACTAACTTTATCGTTGAAGGAGAAAGAGGATACTGATTTCTATCGAACTTGGGACTCCTTTTATAATTGGCTGGAGAAATGAGACTTGGTGTAAATTTAGAGAAGTTTTTCAAACTATGATAAACTGGAATTTGATATTAAAATATTAAAAAATATGTAGTAGGAGGTTGACCCAGTGAATCCAATGTTAATGTTTGTGATGTTTGATGCTTTTTTTTAGTCTTAGTTTAAAAATTTTAATTTTTAATATATATATATATATATATATAGTCCCCAAGTGCAGACTATTGTGTGTGTCTATGTGTCTTTGTGGTGGTGTTGGTAGGGGGGATAGAGAGTAGGAGTGGTACATAATGAACAGAAGCAGTCAACAACACAACATTTTTCACAAAAATTATAACTAAAAGTCATGTTTCTGGAAGAAGTGGTCAGATGTGCTTATCAAGCACAGAAGCAGAACTGAAGGGCTGCAAGATAATCCACAGAACCTGTGAACAGCCATGATTAGGGAATAAGAAGCCAGTACACTGGCTGGCTTCACACATTATGACAAACAACCGTGCATGGTTTCCACAGTGCAGGGTCTTTGCCTGGATGTGTCTGTGGGTGATCAAGTGGTTTCAATGCTACCTTGGTTTCCATCCTCCTTCCTCAGTCCTCCCTCTGTTGCAATGTATCCCATCCTATGCCAGAAATCCAATCCCACAGTGGATGGCTGAAGCAGCTCCTGCAGCTGCCAGTCTTTCCAAGGAACTCCAGGGGAAACCATGATGTCAGGTTCAGATGAATGGAGAAACCATAGTGAAGTATGGTACCATAGAATAGAGAGTTGTTTCTTATTGTAATTTTTGGAGGAGGACCTAGCTGACCAAAACAGCGAACTATAGCTCCCCTGATTGTTTTTAAACTTCTATTTTATACTGTATTTTATGCTGTATGTTATGGTTTTTAATTATGATCCACCCAGAGAGCTTCAGCTGTTGGGCAGTATCAAAATGTAATAAATAAACTCATAAACCTTATAGTTAGTATAATATTATTAGTTTCTGTTTGCTAATGGACAAAAAGAGAAGCCGTTTCCTGTGCTAGTTACCTGTTGGTGGCAAGCTAGAGATAGATGGCAGCTCTGTCAACAGGGCCAGGAGTCCCACGAGGAGGAAGGTGCTTCTGATCTTCATGGTGCATTCAGAATCTGGTTCCAGATGCTCACAGCTGAACCAGCCTTATATTTTGGTCTGTTGATAGAGAGAGCTGGACTGCAAGAGAAGAGGAAGCCCTGCTTCCCCACGGTTCCCAAGGACTTGCTTTGTCACTGCCATTCCATTCCTGACCTTTACTTTAGTAATTGCTGTGCACCCTTGCGTTCACTAGATACCGACTCCTGACCTATGAAGTAGGTCACCCAAGAACATGATAATTCCCATTTAATTATGGATGTCGGGACATTCTCTCTAAACGGGGAAGTCCCACGTACCATGGGCCCAAGGCCTTATCACTCAGCCTGTGGCAGCTATCCTGAGCTCAACCAATGGTAGCATAGAAAGGGCTACACCAAGCTGCTAGTAGGACATTGCTCAGGGAGTTTGGAATTTAGCAAACCAAGGAAGAAGCAGTGAAGCACTGACCCATGTGCTTTGGGTCAGTGAGCCATTTGGAATTTGGAGAGGGTGTCAACGTTCCTCTAACAAATTGGCTGCTGGAGGGGGAGGGACTTTCCCATGCACAAAATGGTTGCCATGGTGGTTAAGGCCAATCATAATATACTCATTTCCAAGAAGGCAAATCTATGAGACTAAAAAAAAAGATAACTTCTCCAGCATTCTAAGACAGAGGATAGAGTTGGGCTCTGAACTACAAAACACAAAGTCACTCTCTTAAACCTAAATAAAGATGGCCTGGAGGCAGCACTTGGCTTTCAAGCAAGATAATCCCCCAGTTTAAATAATAATAATGATAATACTTAACAAATAAAATTAGGTAAAATTTAGAGGGGCAGAGAGCCAAGTGGACATGAAGAAGGCTGTCCATTGGAGACAGCTCTGGGAACACTTGGTTGATCAGTGTTAGACACAGAATAATATAATACTCAACTGGGTGGGTCCTTGGTTTTAACCTCCTTTTATTTAAAATTTGTGTATACCACCCCATCACAAACATCTCAGGACAGTTCACAATAAAAGCAATAAAATAAGTCGATACAACTGATCTATCTTCTGTTTGCACCTCCACTCTGTGGCTCTAGTCCTGTGGTATTTTAACATTATGCTCAACTTCAAAAATTATGAAGAAATAAACTGACTCAAAAATCAAGATTACAAATGTTGCGGGATAAACGAGTGTATTTTCAATTCTATTAAGCACTTTGCCAGTAGAGGGAGTCTGTGAGTTGCTTTTAAAGATGTGATTACAGTACTTCAGCCCTGGTACTTGTCAGGGAATTAGTTGAGTCTGAGGAAATAATAAGAAAAGGATTGTTATCAATGAACCAGCTTAAAAAAAATCTTCCCATACACATTGTACATTCAGTTCATATACAGCCTTTTTGCCATGGACTTTATTAGCCCAGAGTGATTTTATTAGCACTCAGATGGGGGTAGTTAACAGTTAGGAGCAGATCATGAACTTGCAAGATCTGAAGTTCTTTCCTAAATGCTTTTATATGCTTCATGTTTATTCCTTCACTGTTCCTGCTCAAACAGCTGTGAGCAGATACTCTTCACCAGGGTTTGAACAGCACAATAATCCACATTGTATGCTGAGTGTAGGTTGAGTGTGGTTTAAGGCAAACACATGCATTTTTCATGGTTTGAACCCTGCCATTATCTTATGCATTGCTCTGGGCAATTGGCATATATCTACCACAAGCTATATAATGGAATTGTTATGCCAAGCTACCAGGTGATATAGTCTTTCCTCCTATGTGTAGTTTAATTGCATCAGATTCAGGTACCTTTTCCAGGGTTGGCATTCAAAGTCCTCTTTACAAAGGCCAATATGATGGTGGAAGCATTGTATACAATGTGCAGGAGTACAGTTTCCAGATCTCTGTTTAACAGAGAATGACCTCAGAAATATAACAGTAGTGTATAATGTGCTGTTATTAGGGTTTTACAGGGGCCTGGATTTCTTACTTTACTTATGATAATGTAATCGGTGTGTCTCTCTCTCTCTCTCTCTCTCTCTCTCTCTCTCTCTCTCTCTCTCTCTCTCTCATTCTATC